>NC_000072.6:17275000-17352500 GCF_000001635.26 Mus musculus | reverse complement strand
GGACATTTAGACGTCCTAATGGTCCCACAGGTTTAAGGCTACTGAGCAGTGACCTTTTGCTGAAACTTCTTGTGCTAGATCTTTTCTCCCTTTAGTATTTTTATTTTAGAGATAATAAAACAGTTGTATCCTTTACAGTGAGATAACTCACTTAATTTGTAGGCAGTGGCTTATAGGAACTGTGTTTTTAAGACTTGTATGAATGAAAACTCTATTTATCTACTGAGTTGTGAGGACAAAGCGAGATCTACATTGCCACTTGGGCCTGTCCAAGGATTTGATCCTCTGGTTCATTTCTGGTTTAAGTAAATGCCACTGACAGCGAGAAAGCTCCTCAAGTAGAAATGTGGCTTTTGAGAAACATGCCTATTTTAAGATGTTTCCTCCCTTTAGTGGCCTTTCATGGATCTTCCTTCTTTGTGGGCCTGAGACTGCTTCTGCTGTTGATATAGATACTATATAACTATACTTGCATATGTTCTGAATTTCTGAAGCATCAATTAATAAAGAGAGAACAGCCAGCCAAAGGTCTTAACTTTCTTTCAATCATGATTTGCACTTAAAAAATATTACTGAGAAAGTTCTTTAATCTTGGCAGTGGTGTCTTCCTCTCTCTAAAATTGGGTCGTGAGCCTTCTTTCCTATTTCCTAGGACTTTGGGAATTCATATGGGGGAGGGTTTGGAAGACTAGTGTTTTAGGGATATGTAGACTGTGAAGAAAGATGTCTTCTAGTGTTTTTCCTGGTACATCCCAATTTCTAACACCCCTCCTTACCATCTGAAACCTGATGACTGCAGCCCCGTAACTGAGTGGAGACAGGAGGACAACAAATATAAGATGAGTTGACTTTATAATATAGCTTGAACCAATAAGATGTCACCCTTTGTGAATGCAGGAACAAAGACAGTAACCAAGCTGATGAAACCTTAAGGTTAAAGGGTCAGGTTTATTTGGGGAGTTGTTGACTTAGATCATATGGAACAACACACAAAGCAATGTATTCTGTAGCGAAAGACCAGAGAAAGGCTTCCCTGTGTTAAGAACACCAGCTAAGTGACTCTGGGTTCTAGAAAGAGTACTTTAGACTCAGGCAGCAAGGGGCTGCCCAAATCTTCCTTATCCTCCTAAGGTCTGAGTATGGTCAGGGATTTTCAGCTTTTTACACATATCACAACCTAACACAATAGTATAGCTTCACAACCTAACACGATAGTAGAGCTTCACAACCTAACACGATAGTAGAGCTTCACAACCTAACACGATAGTAGAGCTTCCAAAGGAGAGAAGTTAGTAAGATGCATGACTTATCCAAGTCACGCTTGGTTTTGAGATTAGTTGAGGATTTGATGATACGTTTCTGCCTCTAATTTCAAAGCTTTTCCTGCTACACCAGTGGCTTATTTTCTTTCTCCGCTGTTTAATGCTGAAAGTCAAATAAGATCTAAATAAGCCACTCAAGTTCAGTGTACAGACCAGAGGAAGGCCTGATAGTTTATTTGCACTTTCTTGGGCAATAGTTCATAGTATGTCAGAAATTTGTCTGAATGTCGATAACCTCGCTGCTACATTCATTTCCTCCCCAGGAATATGAAAGACATGACTATGTTTTTCCTATTTGTCCCACTAGACTCATTATTTGCCTCTGTTCCAACAAGGGTGTGAGTGTTGCAAGGCCATCCTATATTTTAATTGGTATTTATTCACGACTTTGATACATGTTTCCTGTGTTTGGTCATGTACTCTGTTAAGACTGCTTTTAAAGGATATTACAACTCAGTGATGGAGTTGTAATTTGTCAGCAATAATGGCTCTGCAGTAGAGAGCTTGTAATGTCCTTGGAGAGGGTCCAGTTTAGTTCTCAGAACCCACATCGGCCACCTCAAAACTGATTCCAAGGGATACAAAACCCTTTCCTATGTCTTGCACATGCATGCACGAGTGCACACACACACACACACACACACACACACACACGCACACACACACACACGTACAAATACAGAATAAAAATAAAGTAATTTAAAAATGCTACCATCCATGTTTGAATGGTAATTACAAAATCAGATATTTCCCTTAAGATCTAAGTCAGTAAAACATATGTATTTATTTCACCAACTCATAGAGTAGCTTTAAGTTATCTCTGTGATGAAGTAATTTAGCCAAAGAAAATGTAAGGCTGGAAATCAATGCAAACAGAAAGTCAACTAGACTTTGTTAATAGCAAAGTGTCAGAGACCATTCTCCCGACCCCTTCCCTCTCCTGTGTTGCTCAGGGATCCTACAGGGCATGGTTTTGGGGTCACTGTATTAAGCTATAAAAGTCATTATAAACAATTTTTGTTTTACAATAGCTATTCTGTCAGCAGAAGGCAGCAAGCTATGAACCGGTCCCATCTTGCCATTGCTGCCATTGCTGCTTCACTAAGCACCATCAAGACAAAGGCCCTGTTGTTTCCATTTACCTTTCCTCCATAATTGCTGAATCATCGATCCACTATGCCCTTTGAGAGAAGAAAGCCAACAACTTTGTTAACAGAATCCTATACTCAATACTAAACACATTGTTTCCATGACTATCATCACCCTTTTACTGCTGTTTCATGTTTCTGGCTGATGACACACAGTGCTGTTGTAGGGCTCTGAAGTGGAGCTATGCTTTTACACACTCTCTCAGGAATAATATAAGTTTTTCCATAAAGAAAACCTTTTTTTTTCAAAAACAACTTTTTATTAGATATTTTCTTCATTTACATTTCAAATGCTATCCCAAAAATCCCCTATACCCTCCCCCAGCCCTGCTCCCCAACCCACCCACTCCCGCTTCCAGGCCCTGGCATTCTCTTGTACTGGGGCATATAATATTCCAAGACCAAGGGCCTCTCCTGACATTGATTGCAACTAGGCCATCTTCTGCTACATATGCAACTAAAGACACAAGTTCTGGGGGTACTGGTTAGTTCATATTGTTGTTCCTCCTATAGGGTTTCAGACACCTTCAGCTCCTTGGATACTTTCTGTAGCTACTCCATTGGGGGCCTTGTGTTCCATCCAATAGCTGACTGTGAGCATCCACTTCTGTATTTGCCAGGCACTGGCATAGCCTCACAAGAGACAGCTATATCAGGGTCCTGTCAGCAAAATTTTGCTGGTGTATGCAATAGTGTCTGCATTTGGTGGCTGTTTATGGGATGGAACCCCGGGTGGGGCAGTCTCTGGATGGTCCTTCCTTCCATCACAAAGAAAATCTTTAAAGCTGATATTCATGGATTTTAAATTAACTAGCTGATGCAGATTAAGTTATTGACCTTCACTAAGCTTTGATTTTTCTAATCTGTTAAATATATCAGTGATACTCACTTGACTTAAATAATACAAAATATAGTGCTATTAGTGATCTTTAAAATTTGTTAGTAACTATTATTATTATTAATTTTTATAGACAGGATTTCTCTGTTTAGCTTTCTCTGTGGCCATCTTGAAACTCACTATGTAGATCAACTTGAACTCAGAGATTAGCCTGCCTCTGCTTCCCAAGTGCTGGAATTAAAAGAATGTACCACCACTTCCCAGCAGTGATATTTATAAAATGTTTAGGATTCTGTCTAGTTTATAGCATGTGCTTAATAAGTAGAAACTGTTATTTAGAGCAGTAGGAAGGGCAACAAGGCAAAGGAAAATGTCTCTGCCAAGCTAAAAAAATGGCTGCTCCATCAGTGTATGCTCTGTTGTGCACAACATAGAATGTGTCCTTGTATTATACAGAAAGCCCAGTGTGCTGACTTGGTGTTGGAAGGTAATTGCATGTCACCCTTTCCACGGGCCTGGGCAATATGATATGGGATTTAAGAACTATACCCTTGAAAGGAGTGTTGACTAATGCCTGGAATAGCTATTAACTCATTAATAGTTGGCATAACAGATACAGCCAAAGGCAAGAAACAGGCATCTTTATTGGAAGTTCTTAGAATGGCTCAGACTGGCAGCTGTTGCCATTCTTTGAAGAAAAAAAAAAAAAAAGATTTTGCCAAAGTCCTACCCTTTCTGCAGTTTCCAGTCCCCAGGCTCAGTCGTTCCATTAAAGCACTTGGTGGACACCCCTCCTCTTAAGAAAGTTACTCAGCTTCTATAGTATGCAGTCCTTCCTTCAGTGATTATTTTTTCATTTTCTTCATGTCTAAGGCTTCCCAATCCTCTCATCATGATTTAAGAAAATAAAAGAAACCCACACTTCTTCAGTTGTAACTGTGTGGCTCTAGAAGTTCGAATGACTCATTGCATAGTGGAACTGATGAAGTCAACAGCTGCTGGAAAATATGTCTCCCTAATAGCCCTATCAACATGTGTTTGCTATTATTCGACTAAGAAAAAATAGACACGTTAACCAGCCATGCTAGCCTTTGCTAAAGTTTTCACTAGTGAAATTCAAGCTTCCAAAGCCATCTTAGTTTTAATTTTCATTTAATTCTTTATGTGTATAGTTGTGTTGTCTGTATGTATATTTGTCCAGCATTTGCATGCCTTGCACCCACAGAGGCTAGCAAAGGATGTCAGATCTCCTGGAACTGTGTTACAGATGTTTGTGAGTCACCATACTTGTGCTGGTAATGAAACTTGGGTCTCTTGGAAGAACAGAGAGTGCTCTTAACCACCGAGCCATCTCTCCAGCCTTGAAATTCACATTTTGCCACAGAATATTTAAATGGGAACTCGAGAAGGAGTTCTGATGGAGAACAGCATCATGGAGAAATGAATGAATAAAAGAAGAAAGCAAATGACAAAAATTTTGTTGAAAATGCTGTAGTTCTTTTAACAGTTGCTTAGGAGACGTCAAGACTTTACTAGGAATAAGGGAATAAACTTGACAGTTTCTATCTTCATAGGTTTCTGGACAGTTTGTGAAAGTCTATATCTAACAAATATTAACCATTATGGTAACAATTACTGTCTTCTCAATAATCAGATGAAATAGTTGAAGTATGTGGAGGAAGACAAAAGGGAGTGGTCAAGATAAAAATTAATAAGGAAGACTTACTTCAGTTAAGGAAGACATGAGTGACCTCTCTGGTGACATTGAGTCTGAGAGCTGAAGGATGGGAAGGGGCAGAGGCAGAGAAAACAACGGTGTGTGGCCATATGACCAGATAGGGAATATCCTACTCTTGGAACTGAAGGAACATAGGTGTGTCTGGATCACAGGCAATGAGGATGTGATACAAGATGAGGCCAGAAGAATGGATGGTCAGTGCCTGGACCATATAAGACTATACAGTTCTAGGTAAAGGGATCCAATTTTTATATGGAATGTAATGAGAAACCATAGGATAGACATACATAGGATAGATGTTTTGTGTGTGTGTGTGTGTGTGTGTGTGTGTGTGTGTGTGAGAGAGAGAGAGAGAGAGAGAGAGAGAGAGAGAGAGAGAGAGAGAGAGAGAGAGAGAGAGAAAGAGCTGGCAAGATGAACAACAGCATGTCAGTTCCAACTCTGCTCTTTTAAAAGACATAGTGTATGAGATCATAGAAGTCTTCCCTATATACAACTCAGGAGGTGCAATCCATATGACAATCTCTCTGAAGGACACTCCAATGTGTGTAGTGTAGCATTGTATACTGTACTGTGAATGCAGCCATGTACAGAGCCAAAAAGGGAAATGAATACATCAGGCAAGAATGGTCACGTCATGTAAATATTTAGCAAGAGAAACTTTAAAACATGCAGACAAATCAAGTTATATATTTATCTATCTGTCTGTAAGTCTATCTATCTAATATCTGTCTATCATCTATCTATAGAATCTTCTACAGCTATGTACTGAGTCTTTCTATATTGAATTAATTGCTTTGTCTCAAAGTTTATGTTTCCAGAGTCCCATACAAAGACCTATAGAGTTCAATCCTATGCAAAGTAGTACAGGAAGCTAAAGAATGCTGAGCAGGGGAAATAGCCTTCACCGGAGAAGAGCACAGCAATTGGGTGTCCAATACCAAATGGTCCACCCTGAAAACAAAATATACAAATAACATTATGTGGTGCCTCTCCTCCAGTGGTGTCTGGGCACTGCCGATATGCCATCTGGGAGGGAGAAGAGAGGAGAGAGAAGGCCTTCTTGTAGAGTCTTAGTGTTTTGGCTCCTCTAGGCAAAGGCCTTTCTTGACGATCTCTATTAAAATAGCTCTCTGAATGTTCTTAGCATGTTGGTATTTCTTTATTGGGGGTGGGGTTGAACACGTATCTTTTATTCAGGGTGTGGAAATATCCAGGAAGGAAAGGTCATTGGCTGAAGGCTAAGGCTGCTGTAATGCCTCATTAGCATAGAGAGGTGTTCCAGGTGCTGGGTACGTGACTGACTGTTTGTGATCACCTAGTTAGAGGTCATGGTTATGTGCCCCAAAGCAGGTATGGAAATAGGGAGAGAGTTAGCTCTATTCATGTGGGTCTCAAATCTCTGAGATTTCCAGGGTTTGCGCGTGCAGCACCTTACCAGTCCCATGCACATTCCATGTGCCCTACACCATTAAAGAAAAAGAATAGCCTCTGTGTGTGTGTGTGTGTGTGTGTGTGTGTGTGTGTGTGTGATTTCATGAATGTATATTCCTAAGTGCATATGTATGCTCATAATTTTGAGAGAGAGCAAGGAGGGATTATCTATGGAAGGGTTTGGAGAGAGAAAAGTGAAGGGGAAAATGTAATTATGGTCTCAAAAAAAAAAAAAAAAGGTAAAACCAAGGAGCTAGAGACATAACTGGGTATGTGATACAGACGTTAGAACCTAGGGCTTTGCATGTGCTATCCTGGCACTTGCAATTCCCCTCACCTTGGTTGCTTGACATAGAGTCTCACTCTACCCAATGGGCTGCTCCTGTATTCTAGATTTTTTGTCTCTGTCTCCTGAGTGCTAGGGCCTGTGCAACCCATGCAGGACAAAGTACCGTATTTCTAAAGAAGTATGATCTGAGTAGAACATCTTCAATGTTTAATAGTCAACATGAAATTCATGTATAATATAGTCATTGTTCTAGAACTTGGTTTGGTTATGATTTCATAGACAAATGATAACTAAGCAACAAAATAAGAAAAGTCAAGTGAACTGACGGTGGCAGCATCTGAAATCAAGAGGAATGCTAAAAGCCTATTCAGCTTAAATATACAGTGAGACTGGGGGTAGTCTTAATGCTGTTTGGAAAATGTCCAAAGACCTTTCTTTGAGAAATTTAGCTATAAAAGAAAGTATGTAAAATAGTCAATAGGTGCAAGTGGCTCTCAACCTTCTTAATGTTGTGACACTTTAATACAGTTCCTCACGTAATAACCCCCAACCATAATATTATTTAAATTACTACTTCATAACTATAAATTTGCTACTATTATGAATAATAATGCATATATTTTTGGAGATAAATATTTTCCAAAGGGTGTCAAGACCCACAGGTTGAGAACCACTGAGTTAGAGAAAAACCTGAGTTCAAGGGAGGTTTTGAAGTGAGATTCATTTTCTTCTCTCTCTCTCTCTCTCTCTCTCTCTCTCTCTCTCTCTCTCTCTCTCTCTCTCTCTCTCTCTCTCTCTCTCTCTCTCTCTCCACTTTTTGAGACAGCTTTCTCTGTATAGGCCTGGCTGTGCTGGACTTGAACTCAGAGATCTACCTTTGTGTCTTCTCAAGTGCTGGGGTTTAAGGTGTGATTTAGCTCAGTGGTAGAGCACTTGCCTAGTAATAGCAAGGACCTGGGTTCAGACCTGGTTCTGAAAAAAAAATCAATCAGTCAAACAAACAAACCAACAAACAAACAAACATCATGATAACTGGTAAAAACTTAACTTTTGAGCCCTTATGATGAGACTTGGGCTCTACTTACTGAGCCCTCTTATTTTTAAACCCTTAAAATGATTTTGATAAATTTATGAGAGTAGTTTTACTTTTATATTTAGATGCAAAGTATTTTGTTTGTATTTTATTGAAGCCTGGGATGTTGGCCAGCACTTGTTTTTCACATAGACCCACCTTGCTTTCAGTTTTTCAGCATTATCAGTTGCTAACTGTGTGAATTCATGCCATTGGTCAGCGAGCAGCTCTGGAAGATCCATTTGTTTATAATCTTGACGTTGTAAGTCACTAGCTGTGTGAATCTGGATCAACTGTTTGACTCCTCAGAGTCACAATTTACTAATCTCTATAATTGAAATGGTATGACAAATGCACTGTAGAAGGTTGTTAGAAGTGTGTAAATGAATGCAATTGAAGTGCACAGACATGGTACATATGGATTGTCGCAATTTTAACTACTGCAACTTAACTATTCCTACTGTTTACTTGAACTCTGTTCACCTGATAAACTCTTTTTATAACTATATTCAAAATAGACAGAAAGACTCTGCAAGGTCCTGGGAGTAGGAAGCCTTGGGGCTCTGACACCACACAGAGCGGGATGGAGGAGTGGAGGGAACAGAGGTTTGGTGGGTGATACACAGGGCAGGAGCAATACCACAGGACACTAGCTATGGGGACTATAGACTCAATATGCTCTGTAGATCTTATTATAAGATGGGAACAATTTTATGGACCGTTCTAGCTTTCAATATTTTATGTATGCAATAGAAATAAGTATCTGATAGAAATCAGAAGTTATTTTAGCTAAATGCTCCCTTTCTGTTTTTAATCCAAAATTAACAGCAAACCCCACGAAATAATTAAATTTACCTTGTACATTTTTAAGTTTTATTATTATCATGTGTACATAAATTTTTATGCCTTTAAAAATTGTCATGTTCATAATCTTAATTTAGGAAATTATATTGAATGTATATTTCAAGTATATTATAGAGCTATGCACTACATATTTTAAATATTCAGCAAACCTATTTGCCATTTGTTTTGCATATTTATGATATATAGAAATTTAATACTGTATATATTTATTACTTTATGCCTTCATAAAGCAAATCTTTCTTTTTGTGGCTTTACCCTTTCCTCATACTATGGCTGTCTTTCTTCACTTCTTATCCCTCAAAATGTGAACAATTTGAAAAATAAAATGTTTAAACTCACTATTCAGGGATGTTATAATTGAGCTATTCAGACTGAGCGACCTAATTCTTTGGATCAACATGTATTTCTATATATGGAAATATATAAATGTGTGATATATGAATCAACTTAGTGTCAATATGAAGCCAACCTCTTCCAAACTGTGTAGTTGTTTGTATACCCAGTGATGGACAATTTTCATGGGTGGGGCTGAACCAAGCTACATCGTGACTTTGCTCATGTGTAGACAATGAGACATTCACATGACAAACAGAAGGATAGTTCACTTCTGTCTAAGGACACTTCACTTATTCTCCTGTAAGTGGAAGTCACAGTTCTGCCTGGATCGAATGGTGATGATCAGGGTGTGAGCAGTGGAAACAAACAGATGGGTCAACTCATAGTCTATGCACAACTGCCTGCTAAACAGCTCCCAGGCTTTCTGAGAAAAGAGAGAAACCCGGTAATGACCATGCATTTTTCTTAGCTGAAAGAAACTAGAGATTTTTTTTTCTTTTTTTTTAATTGGGTATTTATTTCATTTAGATTTCCAATGCTATCCCAAAAATCCCCCACATGCTCCCCCACCCATTCCCCCACCCACCCACTCCCACTTCTTGGCCCTGTCATTCCCAGGTACTGAGGCATATAAAGTTTGCACGACTAATGGGCCTCTCTTTCCACTGATGGCCAACTAGGCCATTTTCTGATTCATATGCAGCTAGAGACACGAGCTCCAGGGGGGTACTGGTTAGTTCATATTGTTGTTCCACCTATAGGACTGCAGATCCCTTTAGCTCCTTGGGTACTTTCTCTAGCTCCTCCATTGGGGGACCTGTGCTCCATTCAATAGCTGACTGTGAGCATCCACTTCTGTGTTTGCTAGGCCCTGGCATAGTCTCACAAGAGACAGCTTTATCTGGGTCCTTTCAGCAAAATCTTGCTAGTGTATGCAATGATGTCAGCATTTGGAAGCTGATTATGGGATGGATCCCCAGATATATATGGCAGTCTCTAGGTGGTTCATCCTTTCATCACAGCTCCAAACTTTGTCTCTGTAACTCCTTCCATGGGTGTTTTGTTCCCAATTCTAAGAAGGGGCAAAGTGTCCACACATTGAATTTGGAAGCTGTACTGGTTCATTTCCTTTGTCAAATTGTCTGGACCTTGAAATGTCTAGATATCTGGTCAACCATTATGTCATGGTTCCTTCAAGAGTGGTTTCAATGGCATTGCTATTTCAATTGCTAGACTGCATAAAGCAAGTTGCCCTCTTTCACATGGGTAGACCTCATTCAATCAGTTGAAGATCTGAATAGAACAAGAAATTGGCCTTCACTTGAGTCAGACAGAGGTCCTCCTGCTTGGCATATCATTTTCCTCCCATCATTTTCATTGGAAAACCAGATAGTAGTTTTTCTGGAGTCTTGAGCTCACAGGCCCCTGAGTGGGATCCCCAGCATCCTGGTTCACCTTCTAGAAATTGCCAGTATCCCAAAATGAAGCCAAGTTATTTTTGATAAATCTTTTCTTCTTTGTTTTTATCTTAGTTTCTTTCTTCCTTCCTCCCTCCCTCCTCCCCCCCCCCTCTCTCTCTTTCTTTCTCTCTTTCTTGGTTTTTCAAGACAGGGTTTCTCTGTACAGCCCTGGCTATCCTGGAACTCACTTTGAAGACCAGGCTGGCCTCGAACTCAGAAATCTGCCTGCCTCTGCCTCCCAAGTGCTGGTATTAAAGGCGTGCACCACCACACTCGTCCTTAGTTTCTTTCTTAATCTCCATCTTTATCATTCCTGTCCCTGTCCTGTGGATTTGTATCTTTAGAACACTTTAATACAGAATTCCAAATGTAAATTTAGGTGGAACTAGATGACAATATTAATATCCATGACATATGGTTACTGGAACTCAGATTAGTAGATAATAAATCATTGCATAAATTACTAAAATGGCTTTAAATTAGTTATAAATTACAACTAAACTATTTGAAGTAATCCATGAATAGCAATGACTTTTAGCAGAAAAATCCCACTTAAATTAATTTTTAATATTTGAGAAGTTTGCTACCCCCAAACATTATACAAACATACAAATATGCATTGTATACTTGCTTACTACATACATACAGACAGACACACATACAAACAAAACTGCGTAACTGTTAAACAATTTTATTGTGCAGATTTGAAATCTTTATAGGACATGCAGCATAAAAAAGTGTAAAATATATCAGTAAGCATATAAAATTTCAGTAACCTTTTGGATCAGCAATTGACTTGTATAAAACTGAGTATCTAGGGAGAACAGACATGTCTTGGAACACACAGTTTACAGACTGAATTGTAGAATCATTTCCCAAGTGATTCTCCTTATATAAAGATAAAGAATATCTCTACATGTAAAAAGGTATACAGTCTAGTACACTTTCAGTTATGTGCACAGTTTAAAATTCAAACTGTGGCCATGCCAGTGTCTGTTTTAAATGCAAACAATCAAAGTAGGTAGCAGGTTGGTAAAGTGTCGGCAAGACTGAAGGAGAAAACAAGTCAAGCAGGGTTCCAATACATGTATGAAAGTGAAAATGAAAGCCTATCTGGAATTTTAAAAATATCCCCAAGGGCAGAGCTGTAATGTGAGCTGGGAAGTAAAAGGCTTTTGGGTGTCCCAGGCAGGCAGCTTTCTGGAGACTCAGGTACACAGGTGAAATTCCTCAGTTTGGGTTCAGAAAAACTTGAATTTATTACAGCAAGAACATTACCTCAAGCTTTTGTTACCACCCTTCCCCCACCTTTCTGAACAAAATGATGGTTGGATTAGGTCAAAGGTTCCTTGCAGGGGGAAAGGTCGAGCTTCACAGCATTGCAGACTATTGCAAGGGCTTTGCATAAAAGGGGTCATGTTTACAACAGGCTTGGCAGTCTCGGTTTAGCAGCCTCCTTTTTGACACCCCTCCCTGGAGGTTCACTCATCAGCTGAAAAGGAAGTACAATGTTGAGCTCCTAAATCATCCCAGTCAGTCACTAAACCTTGATCCTGGTGAGGGGCTGGCTTAGAGTCAGGAACCTGTGATTATTCTTGAAAATGAGTGAAACTGAATAGACACGCTGGCCTCATTCAGTTGCTGAGTGGCAGGGAAAGCTGGCTTCTACTTCTGCCAGTCCAGAGAGGTCTCACCCCCATTTGTCTGCTTCAAATCATTTCATTGGGTTAATGTTGACCAGGCTTAACAGAGAGAAAGATGCTACATAGCTGAGCACAGATATCAACATCAACAGGTTCTGTATTTCAGAGTCAGAAACAAGTACAGAGAACTAGCAAGTGCAATTTGTATGTTTTGTTTTTAGGAAAGCTGCCGGCATCATGCAAGTAGATGAGTTAGATCCTATTTGGAAAAAAAAAAAACATGAAAAATTAGAAGGCACGTAGGTCTTATTCTCAGTATAGCAAATATTCAGGCATACAAAATAACAGGTTAAAATGCCAGGATAAGTAAAACATTGTTGGTATCATGAAGATTATAGTCTCCAAATTGATGGTGATCCCTAAATCCCTAAATCTAACTGGATTGTTAAGAGTGAGGACAGCAACCAATTCCTTAGATAACTGGCATATATTAAAAACGTTCCTTCATGCCCCTAAACAAATGGCCGTAACCTGAATCTCTTCCCTTTGTATGACATCATCACCTTTGAGTAGGCAGTTGAGGTTGTTGGTACTCTTCCCTGCCTCCCAGTCCTTCCTATTTTTCTCAAATCATCTTTCAACAATATGTTTATATTTTAGCCAATGAAACAATGATTCACATATAAAAGAGAGAGCAGGAATGGGTTTAAACATTCCAGACTGTCAAACATAGATGCAGTAGCTTAGAAGAGACAAGTAGTATATATGAGAATGGTGGGAATGAATTCTTTGTTCTTGATCAAGACAAACCATTCATAAATTTGCTGCTGCGAGAGCAACTTGGAATTGGCACCAAGGAAATAGTAAGGGGGGAAAAAAACCTTTCATCCTTGAAATGTCCCTCATATCTCTTTCTGCGTGCTGATGCGGATGTTGCTGAATATCTTGCCAATAGCTTCAAAGAGTGGATCGCAGAAGGTATGGACGTAGATGGAGTAGACGCGGCTGATGCACTGAATCTCAATCAGGAAGCTCTTGATGCACGGTACAACCGCCCAGATGTGCAGGAAGGAGAGAATGGCAAAGTAAATGCCCCAGATGAGTGCCATTGGGATGCCGAAGATCGTAGACAACAAGCGGTAAAACCAATATTTTGTCACAGTGAAGGTGGTGAAGCTGGCCTTCCAGATGCCGTCGAAACTGTGTGTCCCTTCTGGTTCTGCAATCACATCTTCAAAGTCAATCTGAAAGAAAGAAGGAGCAGAATGTGAGAACAGAAGAAAGGGGGGGAAGACCGTGTGAGATGTATGCAAATGTGTAAGATTTGTGTGCCAGCCCTGTGCAAGGCAATCAGCAGCCATCAGCAGCACCTGCCTCCTTGGACCTCACTGGGAACATGAATATATGGTTCTCCTTAGATCTGATTATTCTAGGGTGGAGCAGAAAAGTATTTTAACCTACATCCCAGGTGTTTCTTTGCTGTGTCATCTGCTGAGGACTACTGCTCAGGTTAAATAGATGTGGTTTAAAGCGAAACTCAGGAACATGAGTAAGGACACCCAGCACTCAGTAAGAGGTAAATAATGTGACCTAAATTTTTACTGCCTTCAAAGACAATCATAATCCAGTGTTAAATACTAGACCCAGTTAGAATTAGACAAATCTGTTAATGACTTTTATAACAGGATTAACAAAATCCTTTCATGGAGTTATCATCACTGCGAGTTGAGGCACAGAAATGACTGTGGGGTGGCAAAGCAGAGCTTTGGAAATGTATGTGATGGGGAAATTCAAGGTGCATGGGAATGCTGGGATCCAACCATCAGGAGCAAGTAAGAATGAGACCCAGGAGTGTCACAGGCAAAGGAGACCAGAGTGACCACATCAGAAGACATTTTGAGGCCAGAATGGGTATTGTTTTCCATACAGTGAGGGTCTTTGAAGATGTTAGAACAGGGAAGAGCAGCTACAGACACACAGTTTCTTTAGATGAATTTGACAAGGAGTGTGAGTATCTAAGTGTGTGAGTATGTGTGTCTGAGTGTTATTTCAAAGAGAGGAACAAAGGATGACCTTTGAACTCTCAATAGGACTGTTAGGGAGAACACAGGTGACATTAGAGCAAGGAGAATATTAGAGAGAGAAAAATTAAGTTAGCAGATCGGAACCTCACCTTAGAGTTAGATAAATTGAGAATATAGTTTTTGGTAATGATTAAGACAAATACCAATGGTCCAAGAATCATGGATATTTCAGAAGTCCATTTTAGGAAGCCACTGGAAAGCAATCAACCAAATTTGCAGTCACGCAGCACTTACAACTGCTTCTTTGCATTGGTGACCTAGAACAGTAGGTTTCTGTCACTTTACAAAAGAAGAGACATATGGTGACTTTCTAAAGACAGATGCACACACCGCAATAGGAGGATCCCAGTGCAAATTCAGTTCTTTTGCAAGGTCTCACTTACTCACCTACATAGTTACTTCTTAGGCTTTATATAAACTAAATGAAACACAAGATTAAAAGCAGTTATCATCAGGAAGGCAGAATAGAGCAACTCCTTCCTGGTGGCTGCTATGTGAGGGGCTCTAGCATAGTTTGAAATTCAAAGAAACTGATGTCTTTGACCAGCAGCAGCCCTGCAGAGCTAGGCTAGAACTTGGGTTCCTTCAGGCTGTGGCTCAGTGTCAAAGAGCCACCTTTGATTCAGCACACCAAAGTATCTTTGGAAAAAGTACGTGACGCTTACCAGTCTTAAAGTTTATTTTCTAGAACATTCTGTTCCTTTCTCTATTGCCCAATGTCCTAATAATATAATATGCAAAATGGCTTGGTTATAATTTTGCAAATGAAGTTAAATAGATTTATTGTTATTGTATTTTCCTTAGAACATTCAGAACTAGACTGAGGTAAATATTTACTTGTGTGTGTGTGTGTGTGTGTGTGTGTGTGTGTGTGTGTGTGTTTAGCAGATTGTAGAATCCAGATAGCTCAGGTGCAAGCACAAGGACATGAGTTTGGTCCTCAGAACACACTTAAAAAAAGAGTAAACAAACAAGCAAACATACAAACAGGCAAACATACAAACAAACAAACAAACCAAAGCCCACCAGACATAGGGCTCAGCAGGCCAGCCAGACTAATCTGAGCAGGGAGTTCCAGACTAGCGAGAGAGTTTATGGTTAATAAAAAATGATGGGTGGGTTTGGAAAAACAATCTCTGACATGTCCTCTGAAACACACACACACACACACACACACACACACACACACACACACACTTAGAGAAAATGGAGGGAGCATAAGGCAAATCAGACCAACACTTGAATGATGTTTCATTCAATTTATTTATAATTGTCTGTGTGTAAGGTTATGATAATACATTCTTCCCAAAGCAATGAAAATGAGAAATTAAGATTTTTTCCCTTCAATTCATTTAAAATATAGTCTTATTATTTAAAACATGAAAGTGCAAAACTGCAAAATCATCAGTAAAATTTAAATCTTGGATCAAAGGATAATGCATGGTGATTGACAAATCTCCTGGGCGGGCAGAACTGCTGGAGCATACAAAGTGTACAAAGGCCCATTGCTTTCATTACAGGAAGGTCTATTACTAATTATCCCAGAAATGACAAGGAATTGTCTATGTGAACAAGAGGTTGGTTTGAGGCTCAAATCTGGTCTAAAAGAAGTTGATGGTTTCTATAATACTGAAGCACTTTATGAAAAGTATTTTTTGAAAATGAACAGAGCATTTCACAATTAGAAGGCATATTAATAGACTTAGAAGTTTCACACCCTGAACTCTTCTGGTAACTAATAATTTCCCTAGCATGACCTCAGAGGCAGTGAACAAAGTGTGTGTGTGTGTGTGTGTGTGTATGAATATTCATGCATATATAAATATAATTTGCTCATATTAATGAAGTATATCTAGTTAGAGAAGATATCTAGGAACATGTGTTTCTATGAAAACTTTATTGATAACAATTTCCTTAACTTTACATCTAAAGTATTTTTTTAAGTAAGCATATTAGAAATTCTTTTTTCTCTTTTTAGGTATTTTTGAAAGTTTCTCTGTAGCTACATTTTCAATGCATGCCCCAAACAGGTAGTGAGTATAACATTCAATACCTCAGTGAATTTTGTGGGGTTTTTTTCTGTGACAAGATGATGAAAAGAAAAAATATCTATCTATCTATCTATCTATCTATCTATCCATCCATCTATCTATTCAGTTAGTTTCTAATTTAGTCCTAAGAATTTATGGAGGAGGACTGCCTTACCTAGTATCAGTGGGAGGAGAGGCATTTGGTCTTGTGGAGGCTTGATGCCCCAGAGAAGGGAGATACTAGAGGGGTGAGGTGGGAATGGGTGACGCAAAGAGGAGGGGAGGTTCGTGGAGGGGAGCCTGGGAAGGGACTAACATTTGAAATGTAAACAAATAAAATTATTAATTAAAAAAAAGAATTTAAGGTGGCTTAAAAGAATAAAACAGTACAGGCAAATTAGGTGTAGCTGAAGGCAGAAGCAGCTTGGGCTGATGGAGCCTGAAAGCCAGAGGCGATGCTTCCTCCTCCCTCCCTCATTCTACAGCGATGTCCCGATGTCCCTATCTATGTCCGCTACTGCAAAGAGAGCTTGCTGAGTGCAAAGCCCTGAAACGTAGCACCTGCTAAAAAAGCAGCAGCGGTGACAGACATCGTGATCAAATGAGCAGGGTTTTCAATCGATAAGCAAGTATGATTGATATAAAGGTATAAAGCACAAAGGCTGCGAATTCAGCATCTACTGATGGCTCAAGAGGACTAACCTGTGTTTGTTCTCTCAAGCCTCTGAGGTGCTCACTCCTACTGCTTTTCGAAGATGGGGGTTTTGAGGGAAGTTAATAAATTGCTCCAGGTCACCCAGATGCTAGTGAACAAAGCCAGAATGTGTCATATTTCAGGTGTAAGCTCCTCTGCTTCCGCACTGCTGGGAATCCAAACTCTTACAAAAGTCCTGGTGCCTAATCTTTGCTGAGGTACATGGGTGCCCAGAAGCACTCACGCCGTGGTGGGGTGGTTAAAGGCACCGCTCTTGCTAATATTATCACTTCAGGCCAGGACATCTGGTAAGAAGGATATTTTGAGTTTTGTGTACTGATTATTTTTATACTACTCTGAACACTATGTGCTCACAATCCTGGGAATTCAGCCAGGGACTGAATTCAGTCAAGATAAATGGCAGATATGGAAACTGAGGCAGACAATCTCAGGGTCCCAAATGAATCAAAAAAAAAAAAAAAAGCTAAAGTTAGAATGCTAATTTCATAGATCCCAAGTGCATGAATAGCCCAAGGCCCCACAATGTTTCCATATTTTCTGGTACCTGTTCTATCTCGAGGTACTCACACATGTTCCTTGCCTTCCAAGACTTTGGCTTGGCAATATGCTTGCATATGTTTTAGACAGATGTCTTCTTTATACTGTGACAGTGACATTTTTATACTTCAGTCAGGGTGAATAGAACTGGAATAAATACTTTAAATAGTTGTTGTTGTTGTGAGTGTGTGTATGTCTGTGTGTGTGGTACTGGGGTCTAAATTCTGTTGCTCATGATTGCACATAGGCCATCTCTTTAACCACTAAGCCATCTCTTTAACCACTAAGCCATCTCTTCAACCCCGAGGACTACAAAAAATATCTTTAGTCTATATGTCAATTTTCAGAATACTCAAAGTGCACTGAACTGAACATCATTCTGCTAAGTGAATAGTCAAGACAGAGCA
The DNA here is from genome assembly GCF_000001635.26 of Mus musculus. Taxonomy (NCBI): domain Eukaryota; kingdom Metazoa; phylum Chordata; class Mammalia; order Rodentia; family Muridae; genus Mus; species Mus musculus. Next base: position 17,334,583 of record NC_000072.6, on the reverse strand, counting down.
AAATTCCCCTTCAAGCAAGGTAGCTCTAGTTAATAGATTCAGAGAAAGATAAAGCAAATGATTCTTTTTTTATTAGATATTTTCTTTATATACATTTCAAATTTCAAGTGCCATCCTGAAAGTTCCCTATACCCTCCCCCACCCTGCTTCCCTACCCACTCACTCCTGCTTCTTGGCCCTAGCATTCCCCTGTACTGGGGCATATAAAGTTTACAATACCAAGGGGCCTCTCTTCCTAGTGATGGCCGACTAGGTCATCTTCTGCTACACATGCAGGTAGAGATACGAGCTCTGGGGGTACTGGTTAGTTCATATTGTTGTTCCACCTATAGGTTGCAGACACTTTCAGCTCCTTGTGTGCATTCTCTAGCTTCTCCATTGGGGGCCCTGTGTTCCATCTAATAGATGACTGTGAGCATCCACTTCTGTATTTGCCAGGCACTGGCATAGCCTCATACGAGACAGCTATACCAGGGTCCCTTCATCAAAATCTTGCTGGCATATGCAATAGTGTCTGGGTTTGGTGGCTGATTATGGGATGGATCCCCGGGGTAGGGTAGTCTCTGGATAGTCCATCCTATCATCTTAGCTCCAATCTTTGTCTCTGTAACTCCTTTCATGGGTATTTTGTTCCCTATTCTAAGAAGGAACGAAGTATCCACCCATTGGTCTTCCCTAGTCTTGATTTTCTTGTGTTTTGCAAATTGTATCTTGGGTGTTCTATGTTTCTGGGCTAATATCCACTTATCAGTGAGTGCATATCTAACGACTTCTTTTGTGATTGGGTTACCTCACTAAGGATGATATCCTCCAGATACATCCATTTATCCAAAAAATTCATAAATCCATTGTTTTTAATAGCTGAGTAGTACTCCATTGTGTAAATGTAACACATTTTCTGTATCCATTCTTCTGTTGAGGGGCATCTGGGTTCTTTCCAGCTTCTGGCTATTATAAATAGGCTGCTATGAACATAGTGGATCATGTGTCCTTCTTACCGGTTGGGACATCTTCTGGATATATGCCCAGGAGAGGTATTGTGGGATCCTCTGGTATTACTATGTCCAATTTTCTGAGGAAACGCCAGACTGACTTCCAGAGTGGTTGTACAAGCTTGCAATCCCACCAGCAATGGAGGAGTGTTCCTCTTTCTCCACATCCTTGCTAGCATCTGCTGTCACCTGAATTTTTGATCTTAGCCATTCTGACTGGTGTGAGGTCAAATCTCAAGGTTGTTTTGATTTGCATTTCCCTGATGATTAAGGATGTTGAACATTTTTTCAGGTGCTTCTCAGTTGAGAATTTTTTGTTTAGCTCTGTACCCCTATTTTAAATGGGGTTATTTGAATTTCTGGAGTCCAGCTTCTTGAGCTCTTTGTATATATTGGATATTAGTCCCCTATCAGATTTAGGATTGGTAAAAATCCTTTCCCAATCTGTTGGTGGCCTTTTTGTCTTATTGACAGTGTATTTTGCCTTACAGAAACTTTGCAATTTTATGAGGTCCCATTTGTCAATTCTTGATCTTACAGCACAAGCCATTGCTGTTCTGTTTAGGAATTTTCCCCCTGTGCCCATATCTTCGAGGCTTTTTCCCACTTTCTTTCCTCTATTAATTTCAGTGTCTCTAGTTTTATGTGGAGGTCTTTTATCTACTTAGACTTGAGCTTTGTACAAGGAGATAAGAATGGATCAATTTGCATTCTTCTACATGATAACCACGAGTTGTGCCAGCACCATTTGTTGGAAATGCTGTCTTTTTTCCACTGGATGGTTTTAGCTCCCTTGTCAAAGATCAAGTGACCATAGGTGTGTGGATTCATTTCTGGGTCTTCAATTCTATTCCATTGATCTACCTGTCTGCCACTGTACTAATACCATGCAGTTTTTTAAAATCACAATTGCTCTGTAGTACAGCTTAATGTCAGGCATGGTAATTCCACCAGAGGTTCTTTTATTGTTGAGAATAGTTTTTGCTATCCTAGGTTTTTTATTATTCCAGATGAATTTTCAAATTGCCCTTTCTATATCAGTGAAGAATTGAGTTGGAATTTTGATGGGGATTCCATTGAATCTGTAGATTGCTTTCGGCAGAATGGCCATTTTGACTATATTAATCCTGCCAATTCATGAGCATGGGAGATCTTTCCATCTTCTGAAATCTTCTTCAATTTCTTTCTTCAGAGACTTGAAGTTCTTATCATACAGATCTTTCACTTCCTTAGTTAGAGTCACGCCAAGGTATTTTATATTATTTGTGACTATTGAGAAGGGTGTTGTTTCCCTAATTTATTTCTCAGTCCGTTTATCCTTTGTGTAGAGAAAGGCCATTGATTTGTTTGAGTTAATTTTATATCCAGCTACTGCACTGAAGCTGTTTATCAGGTTTAGGAGTTCTCTAGTGGAATTTTTGGGGTCACTTATATATACTATCAAATCATCTGCTAATAGTGATATTTTGACTTCTTCCTTTCCAATTTGTAATCCCCTTGATGTCTTTTTGTTGTTGAATAAAGCAAATGATTTATAAAGAACTGAAGTCCATTATAAAGTACAGGCATCAATGAACACCATGGTGAGACCAAATCTAACATCTCATCAAATGGCAGGCACAGGATGGGAACTCAGGTTTAGAAACCATCCTGACCTCTGCCATCACTGCCTGCCATCCCCACACACTCCCAGTCACTCTGGTGGCTATGCTCTGAGACCAACAACAATGACATCTGGTCCTTTACTTGAATGTAAACATCTTGCTCTCCAGAGGCCCTGCAGGTCCCTTTGTTAGACAAGCGATGGTGAAGCCTTTTCCTGCCAGTACCCTGGTGCTCAGTGTTTGCACAGACCATCAGAATGATCAACCTTCCATCAAAACAGCCACCTGTGAGGCCCCTTTCCCAGGAGACCTGACCCACTTACCCCTCTCCATTGCAACTATACCTTGGTAGGCATGGAATTTCACCCTGCCATTGATTAGATGACTATGCACCTAGCAGAACTAACTATGTTCAGTTCAGTGTTTCTGGCCTCACCCAGAGCAATCCTTTATATGCTTGCTCAGATTTAGACTGGCACGGGAGTTAGAAATGTGCTTTTCTTAGAAAGAAAAGACAACAAACCCAAATGTTTTGGCACCCTGTGGCTTTTAAAATGAGATGCCTCTGATAAAGCAAAGTTATTACACCAAAGAACTGATTTTTTCGTTCTGTAACTGAAGGAACATATTTGCCATTTTGGTAATGTCCACTCTGCAGACCTACAGATGAAAGGCACAAATGCACTTCAGTAATATTTCTGTGTCTCAGTGGATGATTTATCGGGAGTCAAAAGCTTATATTATTAGATTTTTATAAATGATGCTAAAATACCTTTGCACAGCTTTGGCTGTTTCTGAAACATAACAAAATCTAGCCATGGATGTCAAGAAAGACAGTTTGTCTTTTTATGTTTTGATAATGCTTGGTTAATGCAATAAATCTCAGAATATCCCATCCAGTTAAATTCATCTTAAGGTAATATTTTAAAGGTGGTTTACATGTACGTAGGAATAAAATAAATACAGTCATTTTTCTCCAAATGTGGACTTTTTTTTCTGAATAAGAGACAGTCAATATAAGTACCTTTGTGGTTTTGTGTACAACAATGTTTTCCTGTTTGGCTTCAGTGAAGAAAATATAGTTTTATACTGTTAGCAAAATCTCTGATTGTATTAGAATATATGAGGTATATATTAGGACATTATAACCATAATTAAATGTATGTGTAGGACATAATACTAACTAAGCAGCTGCCAAGATGTTTACTGAAGACCCATTTGCTGTCTGTCCAACACAGTTACACTGTTGTTCCAAAAGAATCCTAACCACTTAGGTAATTGAAACTCTCTCCTGATCTCAGAGTTATGTCATGGTTAGTTTATACCTGGTATATCACATTAGTATTATTGGTGAGTGGTTTGTTGAGCATATACATGTGACTCAGTTCTGACCAATAAGATTTAAGTTAGTCTGCCGAGCAGAAGTTTCAAGAGAGCTTTTCTTTTAAAGAGTATTTATTTACTTTTTATTTAATTATTTGTGTGTGTGTGTGTGTGTGTGTGTGTGTGTGTGTGTGTTTGTGCACATACGCACGTGCACACGTGTGTGTGCACACTAATGTGTGTACAGATGCTGGCAGAATCCAGGATTAGAAATCAGATTCCCTGAAGCTGTACTTACAGACAGTTTCAAGCCACCAAATGTGGGTCTCAGAAGTCTAACTCTGGTCCTCTGTGAGAACAGTGCCTATTCTCATGTTCTGGGCCATCATTCTAGCCTCTAGGAAAACTTTCTACTCCTTAAGATACAGGTGCTAATTTGGAGACACCTTTAATCCTGCTTAGAATGTTATATGCTAATTACATACAGTGATGTCACCTCATGATCATGAGGTAACATGAATGAGTGGAGGACACGGGGTTAGAAAAGATGCTCCTTTGCCACTGACCAGAAATGGAAACAATGCCAGAGACACTTGGCAATGTGTACACTCCATCAGTGTAAACCACAGCTCTAGGTTTCCTTCCTACAACAACAACAACTTCTCTGTTGCTAGGCATAGAACATGCACATTTAGAAACATGTTCCTTGTCTGGCCTCGACATTTCCTTCCCACACCGCTAGAAATTCCCACAGATTGTAGCCAAGCTTCATTCAGGAGATGTTTGCTTTACATTAATATCAGCATGATAAATTAGCTATGAATGAAGCAGCACAGTCAGTTTTTTTTTATAGAAATGAAGTTAAAATATAACAGCGTCTAAAATGGGTCTCAAAGATATCTTTCCAGATGTTCTTGCAATGCCCTCTGCTTGAGTTGGTGGCTAGAAGTGATTGTCCTTCAAATGTGTTGGGGGGTCTCTGAAGAGTTTACACAACACTGTAACTGTTTGCCTTGTGTGCTGTTCTTGCTCTCTGGTTTGCTCTGTTGGAAATTAGCTGCCATGATTGGGTTACCTTCAAAGGGGATGGCATGGACAAGACCTAGAGGAGGGCCCTGGCTATCAAGTCTTGAGACACTGGAGACTTCAGGACAGCAGTTTAAGAGGAGAGGATCACCAACCATGCTGATAAGTCTGGATGTGGCACCTCCCCCATCGTGGCTTTGGGAGGATCTAGCACCTCGTGAGAGACCCTGAGCAACCACTCAGCCAAGTTACACCACACAGAAAGTGTAAAATGATGGATACTTGTTGCTATTTGTTACTAAATTTGAAGATAACTGGATATGAAGGGATGGACAATGAATCCAATTCTAAAGCAAGCCTCTTTCACGCTATCGTGTCTACTTTACGTCATTTATATTAGCCAACTCAACTTTCATACATATATAAAAACACGTAGAGTGAATATATACCTAATTTCTTAAAAGTTTGTGCTGAGGCTAAAATCCATGAGTGTATGAGAAGTAAATACACCATCTTAAACTTTCTATCATCTACACAATCTTAGAAAAATAATTAGACCATTTTTAGTGTTTGTGTAACACTATCTACCTATATGCCTTGAAGGGCTTGAGATTATAAACAAATCTGATCATTGGTTTTAATTGTTACCTCAATAGGATTTACATTTAACCTAGGGTTTACAATCTAACCACACCTTAGGCAGAGGGGATTAACTGGCTCAAGCTGGGCGGTTCCTTCCAGTGGAGATTGAGACAGGAGTAGATCTGAAGGAAAAGCATCACTGCCTGCCAGCGTCTGCCCCTTCCTGAGGTTACCCAAATCCAGGGTATTTTTTTTTTTTTTTTTTGGCCTTCCAATATGGACAGGATACTTGCAGATCTCCAGAAATCTTTATGCTATTTTAGCACTTGTTTGGGACAACTGAGGCATCCAGTTTCCTGGACTGAGGGGCTACTGGGTTCTCATTGTTGTTGTTAGAATATCCAGCTCCTACACTGTAAGCCAGACTAAGGGGTCTCCTCTTACGTACATTCCATGGGTTCTGTTTTTCTGGAGAATCCTGCCTAAACACCAGATATGCAGAAAATCACCCAGACAACCAATTCTAGACCTTAAAATCTAATACTCCAAAGTGCACCACTTTATGGTTTTTAATTTCAGAAGTTCTCAACAGGAGTAACACACCAAAAGGATCTTTAAAGAAAAAAACCATTAGAATCAGTTAGCCCTTCAATCAGACTGGGGTCTGGGTCTGCACTTTTCTTATTTCAGACAGGATCTCCTTATGTAGCTCAGGCTAGTCAAGACCTGAAAGTCCCCCTGTCTCAGCCTTCTGAGTGCTAAGTCTAAAAGCCTGTCTGTCTGTTTGTGTGTCAGTATATGCATGAGTGCAGGTACCTTAAGACTTAGAAGGGTGCAGTATGCCCTGGGATTAGAGTTACAAGGGGTTGCGCACCATCTGACAAGGATGCTGTGTAATGAATTTTGTATCCATTAAAATAGCTTTACCCTTTCTTAACCCCTGAGCTATTTCTCCAGCCCCCCTAGGGCTTTTCTTTTCTCTCTTCAGTGATAAATTTTACTGGAGTGTGTCATGGCTCCTTATAGTTAATGACAGTCCTGTGGTATCTATGTTGTACTCTCTCTGGGCCTTTCGACCCTGACTTCCTTCCTTCTGTAAATTCCTCTTACACTGGTTGACACCTGGATGCTAATGAATAAATGGATGTAAACACTCTCAGAAAATCTTTTCCTAATTTCAACCTACAGATATGGATTATTGGTCAAAAATAAACGCCTGTGATCGTTATGAAAAACCAGTCAGTAGAAATTGTGGTGTATCTCCATTGCTCTATATTCAATAAAAACCAATGCATGGTTTTATTTAAATTAAATACATATTTTAAAAATTCTAATGTGTGTACCAAATCTAGTCACACACAGAGAGCATGTATTCCAACTTCCAACTCCCTTCTCTGTTCCCACACAAATTTCCAACATGCTGAGAGGCCTTTGAAGTCAATGGAACAATACTGTGTCTGAGCATGTGGGGATGGAAGAGGATGAGAAAGAGTGCAGTTAAACGCTACCAGAACGCAGGAACTTTGCCACAACTCCCATGTGTTTTCTCAGAAGCAGAATTTCCTGGGCAAAACGGGCACCACTGGCTAAGAGGCTGCGTGCTCTTGCAGCCAGTGCTGAAGGCAGAGAGAGAGAGAGAGAGTCTGGATTATGTTACAAATGCCCACGATCACGTGAGAGCCTCGGTGACCCACCCGTGCTTTAGAGGAATGTAAATCTGGGATAGGAACATTGCTTCGTGTCAGTGGCTTGGAGGCCCGCGGCTCTTCAGTGGAAGATGTGAAGAAACTTCATCTTTCAGAGGTTCCCAGGACTGTGCCTTGGGGAGCAGAGGGGGGAAAAGGATGCATTCGTAAGCAGAGTTACAGCACAAGATGCTGCGTGTGAACAAGTGAAGTGTAGGAGTGTAGGTTACACGGCAGGAAAAAGGTCTGCAGGGAGAAACCTGGACTCTAGCTTGGCCACTATCTCCTCTCCTAGTGGTCTGTCTTCATCAACCTCATTCTTTCCTGTCGGGAACCTCGGTAGTTGGGGGGGGTGGGGGGGGGGGAGAAGGTTGAGCTGTCATTCCCTTCTGTTCTCCCTGCCTCCCTCTCCCTGCTCTCTCCCCAGAGCGTTTTATTTCTTCCTTATTCCTGAGGGACAGTTTCTCAAACACGAATAAAAGACTTCAGAATTTCCAAAAGCTACTGCTAAAGTACAAATTTCTGGGTCTCAAATCAGAATTAGTAGTCTCTGTGGGAGTGGGGGTTGAGGGAAAGGGAGTATCAAGGTATCTTTCTCTAGCCTGGATTTGATGCAGGAGGTCTAGGGAAGAGAAAAACAAAGCTGTCAGTAGAGAGGATCTCAAAACTTCAATATGCAGATCTGAATGAATGCAAGAGTATACAGTGTATTGTTTTTGAAATGCGATACATTGTCCAGGCCAACGGCATGGAGGTTGTATTTGCCTTCTTTAATGGCAGTATTATGCCATATAAACTGCTAATTTGTTCCTGCCTTGTTTCTTCCTGTGATCACGCAGGTACGAGGGTGCCAGTTCAAAGTATTTAATAGCTAACATATTGAAAATGTCTAGGATGGAGCCAGCTATATGAGGAGCACTGGCCCTCCTGTATGAGGAGTACTGGCCCTCTTGTATGAGGAGCACTGGCCTTCTTGTATGAGGAGCACTGGCCCTCTTGTATGAGGAGCAGTAGCCCTCCTGTATGAGGAGTACTGGTCCTCCTGTATGAGGAGCACTGGCCCTCCTGTATGAGGAGCACTGGCCCTCCTGTATGAGGAGCACTGACCCTCTTGTATGAGGAGCACTGGCCCTCTTGTATGAGGAGCACTGGCCCTCTTGTATGAGGAGCACTGGCCCTCTTGTATGAGGAGCACTGGCCCTCTTGTATGAGGAGCACTAGTCCTCCTGTATGAGGAGCACTGGTCCAGTTGTCTTGGCCATGAAGGAGTGAGAGATTCTGAGGGTTGAGTCACTTTTCACCACTGTAGGCTGAATGTCCCAGGTCTGAGAACACAGTGTTTATAGTTTGCTATGCATTGACTTGTGACCCCATTATAAGTTAAATTAAGACCCCAACTTCCAGTAAACACAGGGAGAAGGCAAGCGATGATGGAGGCAGGGAATGAGGTTCTGCAGATGCCATCTAAAGACTGCCAAGAATGTTCAGCAATCCAAAAGCAACAAGGAAAAGACAAAGACCAAGCAGAGGTTTCACAGGGAGCATGGCCTTGCTATCATCTTGATTTTGGACCCGTCACCTTCAGTCCAGGAGACAATGGGTATCTATTGGCTTAAAGGTGCCCTGCTTGTAATGGTTTGATGGGGAGGGCGTTATTCCTAGGGAATGCATCTATATCTCCCTTAAAGTTTCAAAACTTACTTTCAGTATCAAACAGGTTGCCCACTCTTTCTTAGGGTGATCGGGACCCTAGAACCACACTGTGTAGTTGAGGCTAGTTGGCTAGGAGTCTTCTCAAGGAACCATCTACCTCAGTTTCCTTATCACAAAGTGTCCAGCTGCAGATGTCTCTGTACAAAGTAGGCCGAGCACCTCTTGATTCCTTTTATTCTTCACAGACTTCTGGTGTCCATTTGGTGCCACTTGTTGATGCTGAGTGTCATCCAACCGGTGACAGAGAACAGATAGCAGTGTAAAAATAGACCAAGAAAGGTCCAGAGGTAGGAAACTGGAGAGTGTGTGTTAGTGAACTTGGGCAGAGAAGAATGGTGGTTTGGGCGGACTTGTGTTTCCCATGCAAGAGGAGGAGGAATAACTGTAGCATTCATGGTAAATGCTATCCCCAATAGAGAAGGCTTGCATCATTTAATGTATGGAGATCTTTTTTTGTGCGAACACCCAATTAGAAGGCTCATCTGGAAGTCTGGCTTGCTCACTGAATTTTGTATTTATACTTTGGTGTTTATTATTCTTTAAGCTTCTGGGCATATCATGGGATAGATATGAATGATTACCACACTTTTTAAAAAGGGCTTTTTATATTTTATCAACACAAAACAAGCAGACATGCCTTTGCCGTTTTGAGGCTACTCCTTTAGTCATTAAATGTGTTTGAGTCCCAGTCTTTTATATAGAGGTAGATGCTCGCAGCCAACCATTGGACTGAGCATGGGGACCCCAATGGAGGAGTTAGAGAAAGGACTAAAGGAGCTGAAGGGGTTTACAACCCCATAAGAAGAACAACAATATCAACCAACCAGACCCCCCCCCCCCAGAGCTCTCGGGGACTAAACCACCAACCAAAGTATATACATGGAGGGACCCATTACTCAAGCCGCATATGTAGTAGAGGATGGCATTGTCTGGCATCAATAGGATGAGAGGCCCTTGGTCCTGTGAAGGCTTGATTCCCCAGTGTAGGGAATGCCAGGGCGGTGAGGTGGGAGAGGGAGCACCCTCATAGAAGCAGGGGGAGGGGAGGCGGGATGGGGGTTCTGGAGGGGAAACTGGGAAAGGGGATAATATTTGAAATGTAAATACATAAAATATCCAATAAAAAAATAATGTGAACTCCTCTTTCAGTTGCTACTGTGCCCTTCCTGATGTCAGATGTTGCTTCCTACCATTCAGATCGGTCAAAGGAGTATTACAAACAGAATTAATTTTATCTCACTGCAGGAATATTTTCCCTCCAGTGCTTTTAGTCTGTTTATTAAACAAATAGAAAATAAATGAAATAAATCTCTGCAGGCCTGAACACTATTTGGTAAACAGGGGAAAGGATGCATACTAGTGTCCTTGCAAGGAGAATCACAGCCTTTGTACAGAACAAACACTTTACCTAAGAGCCCCTGACCTTTACAATAGGGTTTTCCACATGGACATAATTGGCAGATTGGCATTTAGGTTTCGATGAGCCATTATTGTTGGAGGTGCACAATGGGGTGACTATCAGTATCTTTAAAGTCTACTCTCTAGATGTCAGTAACATCCTCCAAACTGTGACAAGTAACACTGACTCTAGACATTGCCAGATGTCCTCTTGGAAGGGAAGCAAAATTGCACCTGGTTGAGAATCCTGTTCTAGAAAGTCATAATATGCTGTGACGAGGTGGCTCTTGACTTTAGGAGGATCTATAGCCTGGAATGCTGTCTGTTTATTGCAGGGATGTTTGCTTTGCTCCGTTATGGTCTTTTAGAGCCAGTTATTTATCCATCGAACATTTGGGAAGCATTTACTTTTGGAGAATGGAATAAATGAAATGAGGGAAGGACGCCAGGTAAGGGTCAAAGGGCAGGCTCTATGGTATCGAAAGGGGACAGTGTAAATGAAATAGATGTGAGCTTTGGCTTTGCAGACTCACTTAGGAGTCACTGCAGGGAGGGCGGTAACCCCTGGAATGAGCTCATTTACTTTTAGGTAAGAGAGGAAGGCATTCTGCATCCTGATTCCAGATTGTGAGCTTCTAGAGCCTCGAGGAATGAAGGATAATGTCCACCAGGCCCAGGCCCATTCCTGTTACAGAGCCTTTCACTGGCTGAGGGACGCTTGGCTTGTTTCTCCCATCCCTCTCAGCCAGCTACTTCTCTATGTCTTATCCTGCCTCAGAGGTTTCATCCTAGCCTTGCACTGGTTTCTTCCTTGACCCTTCCCTTCCACCTAGGTTATCACTCTTTACTTATGTGTTAGTTTATGTATGTATGTATGTATGTGTGTGTGTGTGTGTGTGTGTGTGTGTGTGTTCATGTGGTTAGAGTTTCTGCTGGCAGACTCTATGTATCTAAAATGTGGTGGATCATAAATCAGTATTTAGTAAATATACAAACGAATTGGTGAGATCAGCTATTTTAGCTACTCTTCTGTTGCTGGGAAGGGACACCATGACCAAGGGAACCGATGAAACAAAACGGTTCATTGGAGACTGGCCTGTGGTTTCAGAGGTTAGTCCATGACCATCATGGGATGGGGAGAGCATGGTATCAGATAGGCACAGTTCAGGAGCATCATCTAAACTTGCAACCTGACCCAAAGGTAGAAGACACGGGGTGGGAGGAAGGGGACAGATGTGGTGGGGGGGAGGGGGAGGGGGAGAGGGAGGAGGGAAGGGGGGAGGGGGAGGAGAGTCGCACAGCGAGAGGCAGAGAGGCAGCGGTAGAGCCAGAGCAGCCCATGCCAGAGAGGGAGAGAGGGAGAGGGAGAGAGGGAGAGGGAGAGAGAGAGGGAGAGAGGGAGAGGGAGAGGGAGAGGGAGAAGGAAAGTGAGACTGGTCTTAGCATGGGCTTTGGAAACCTCAAGCCCACTCCCAGTGACTTCCTCCCTCCAATAAGGACATGCTACTTCATTCCCCCTGAAGAGTTCCACCAACTTAGAAACAGACATTTCAATACCTGAGTCTGTGGGTTCCATTCTCATTCCAGCTGTCTTAACAGACATTTGTACATTGTAGTTCCTCTTCCTTATAGGCAATTGCTGTCTTGATGAAACCCCCCCCCCCTTTAAGAAACAGTTCTGAGTGTGTTATTTATCTGGCTATGGACTAGAATCTGATTTCAATGATAATAGTCATTTTTTTCCAATCCAGGTATAATCTTGGTGAAAGTATGAACATAGGATGAGCACTGGCAGGGACGAGAGCTTAGTTCAGTTCTGTGTACTGTGAACGTTTGGATTCAGACCTACGCGTCTTGGTATAGCTTTGCTTGTGAGAGCTGATGAGTCCCCTAGGAGGGATCTGTTGGTGCCGAACTCCAGAGACTCCATGTTTACCTTCAGAGTCACACAGCTGGGGTGCTAAGTGATGGGATTAAAATTCTGTGGGCCTTTAAACGCTAAACTTTATGTCTGTTGGAGAGAAACAAACTTTACAACTCTCTGACAGGAAAATATGACTCAAAGTAACGGTGCCTTTCCTTTGCCTCTTAGTCATCCGATCCTATTGCTCACAGATGGGCCTTAAAAGAACTCCAGAAATGGGGCCACAGGAACTAGGTGAATTTGACAACTGTTGGCTTCATAAAGTCTATGAATTTTCTATTCGTCTAGGTCCATTAGACCACTGCTCTAACTGAAGTTACAATTATGCGCTCTCTGCTTATGAACTTAGATGAACTGGCTAGCTAGCTGCAAATGAGGAAAGAGAAAGCTTGAAGGTTTGGAGCCAACTTGGGAACGGAATTCTGGCTCATTTTGGAATGCAAGTAGTCAATTTGGAGGTGCGTGCAATAAAATAGAAGCATGTAAGGTATAAAGTGGAGTTCAGAGAGTGAAATGAACTTAGATCTAGATTGTCTTCAGAACCCAACGTGTATTGTGCAACATATGGGTTCATCAGGCCACCCATGAGCTCAGTCTTTCAACGATAATTTAATTAAGCACCACAGTTACAGAATTAAGAGAAAGGATGGAAAAATTTAGGAAGTGCATGATAAAACCACTATTGATTATTAGCTGGATATGGCAGCACAAGCTTTTAATCCTAGAACTCAGGAGGCAGCGACAGGTATATTACTGTGAATTCAAGGACAGCCTTGTCTACATCAAGGGTCCCAGGACAATCAGAGTTACTTAGTAAGACGGCATTGTCTCAAGAAATAAGCAAAGAAACATATGCTATTTATTGACAAGAAGTCTTCCAATGTTCTCTGTCAGCTGTATTTTTGGGCTTCTACCTTTGTATAAATGTTGGCCTACATGAAGTATAAATCATTAGATATAAAAGTGACTTAGGACTTGTCTAGTTCTAAATTTTGATTGTTATAGGCACAGGAAGTAGGTAAGACTGTGCCAAGATCCAAAGGAACATTAGAGATATGTGCCCAAAAAGAGGACTGGAATTAAAACCTACTTTGGGAATCAGTTTCTCCATCTGCCCTGAGGAAGGACTGGCACCAAGAAATGCCTGTCAATGATGTGGAGTCACTTCTCTGTAAGGCACTGGAGAACGTAGGGACCTGCCTGGTGTGGATTCTCTGAAGCTCCCCACGGCTTCTGGCAATACAGGAGTTTCGTAGCACTTTTAGGAGAAAAATGAATGTGAGTTGTAAGGTCCAGTTCAGTTAAGTAAACGGGCTGGACACAGCATTTTGTTGCTCTGAACAACAGACTGTGCTCTTGTGGGAGAATAGACAAGTATAATGGAAGAGAAGAGAGGTAGCCCATTGCTGGATTTTATAAGTGACAGGAACTCCACTCTGCATGTAAAGTGTATCTCATATAGTAGCTACAGCAGAAAACATTATATTCTAGTAAAATGGTGAAGACCCTACTGCTCGTCACCAGTAGGGAGCTAGTGAAGTAATATTACCTTAATGCCTTTATGCTTATGAAAATCTTACTGTGATGCATTTTTAAATTAATAAGTTCTGAGACTCTAAACCAGTCTGAGCTTAATTCTGACTGTGTATCAGGTGGCATCTAGGCGCTATGAAGGAAGACCCCAGAGATTGGGCCCTAGCACAGAATAATTACATCAGATTTTCTACATATCAATATGCAGCGTTTTAAAATGTTCTCCAGATGATCCGAGGCTGGGTGAAGAGCCTCTCTGTGTAAGCCACACCCTCTTATGAGGTTATATCCCAAGGTCTATCACAATGGGGTTTATAGAAGCAGCAAGGGCTGTGGCTATGTGCTGTGTAGGAGGGAGTGGAGGGCGGGTTTCCATACAGATAATGCTTCATGCTGACCTTTTGGTCATTACAATGCATGCATTTTCCAGTGTTTCTCTTTTGGGTGTTCTCCATCGCCAACCAAAGCAAAGCTACAACAATTCTTTACCCAAGCAAATCAGGCATCCTGCTGAAATAGATAAAGGTGTTCATATATGTCTATGTTAAGGTGTGTGTGTGTGTGTGTGTGTGTGTGTGTGTGTGTGTGTGTGTGTGCACTGTGTTGTCATACACCAAGCTGTAATTGTAGAGGGATAGAGAAAGATTTGAGAAGTTGCATGGATAAGCAAGGAAACACACACACACACACACACACACACACACACACACACACACACACACACACACACACACCTATCAGGAACCAACTTCTTGTGACACATTCCTGGGATTAACCACTGTTATTACTTGGAAGTATTTTCTACTTTCTTATCTTTTCTTGAATGATGGCTACGTCTGAGTAATATTTCTCTTGTAAGTCTCCTAGTAACCTGACAATAAGCAAAGATAGCTGTTATTCCATGGTCTTTCCTAAAATACCATTCAGTCCAAACAGTCCCCTCCCCATTGGGGATTTCTCTTTCCTCTTGACTACCTACCTGCCTTTTGCTCCTCTCTAAGTTTTCTCCAGAATCTCCACACCCTTTCAAGACCAAAATAGGAGCCTGTGTTCTAGCAGTGTGTAGTGTAGTAAGGTAAAGATCTTGAAGGTGGCATTCTTTTTGAAACATCAACTCATGCTTGCTTTCAAATATCATTTAATTATGGAGATGTTCAATGTGCTGGAGCAACTGACAGAGGTAGTTTGTGTCTCCCATTACTCAAGGGACTTTGTCTTGATCCATTAAGGGTGTGTTTACACTAGTGTCACAAAAGGTCTTGGTTCCAAGGGCAGTGGAATCATTATGGCAGAAAGTTCAGGTCTACAGCGCTCAACAGGTATGTCAGCTTTCCACATAGCATGTTTCCTTGAAAATTACATTCTTTCCCTGTTATTTTTTTTCTATTTTTATGTTTAGTTATCTGCTTCTCATTACATATTCTATTTCTAGACCTTTCACACACTCGTGCTTTGCAGTGGTCATTATTTTTTACAGGCTATCTGTAATTTATCAAGGACACATTGATTTTATTTTTATCACAGATGTCAATAAGGTCATCGTAACTGGTGTTATCTGTGAGGTGAAAGTTGTCTTAACTTGTCCACTCCAGTTTGTGACAGACATCATATGTGCTAAGATTGTGATTTTGGCTTGCTTGCTTGGTGTAAATCACATATCCAGCATCCTCATTACACTTCAACACTCTTCCTTGGTGGCTCTTCTTCCTTTATACTTTTAACTGACATAGAGCAGATATTTTACACATATCCTGTTGCTGCTGGTTCTTAGACATATTGTAGTAAATATATCTGCTATTATGGGGGACAAGATCGAGTCAAATATTTGAGATAAAAGCTGACCTTTCAGTGCATGTGGCATAGACACCAGTAACAGCATGACCCATAATATGAAGCAGTAACAGCAGACCCCAGAGTTCTCTATTCTGTCCTTTCTGGGTGTGTTAGTTAGTTAGTTAGTTAGTTAGTTAGTTAGTTTACTTACTTAATTTTACCTTTTCTCTGAGAAGAGATCTGTGAACTGTAAGAGACCAGCTTTGGTGCAAAGGGAACCTTCTCTGATGCTGGAAGAGTGGATGGCTATCCCAATCCTCTAAGCAAGTGCAGCCTCAAGTTCTGCATGCTTATCTTCCCAAAGCGATAAAGCAAAAGTGGAGGAAGAAGTGGGGAAGCCAAATGGCAGCCAATGGCATTCTGGGAATGTGCTTGGGATATGCTGGAGCTTAGCCTTGATCTGTCGAGCCCAGGAGGTCAACATGAGAAGGCCCAAGGAAGATTTAGTTATATTTGTGTTCTTCTAATACTGGAGTTAAAAGAATTTTAAAATAACATTGAAACATACTTGTTAAAATGCATACAAGTATTACAAATACTTGCAGATATGTGTATATAAGCATGTATACAAGTAGAAGCCATTTTTCTTCTCTTAATAAGACTGGTTTTTTTTTTTTTTTTTTTTTTTTTGGACATTTTTATCACTGTTTCAGATGTTTGTTTTCTTACAAGGTTTCAAACTGTAGTCAATGTAGATAAAAGGTGCAGAGGAAGCCAGGTGATAATGCAATTCAACTGTGCTTTCATAAAAACAAAGCAAAACAGCCAAAATTGTAATTAGCTAAGGAAGTTGAGTCATTGGCATTGGTTCAAGTCAGCTTCTACTTTCTGGTGGCTGACTCAGTGTTGGGCTCTGGGGTCCACCTGGAGGTTTGGGGCAGTGATGGGAGTGAGAACCCGTTTTGCAGAACTCAGGCATGAGAGAGAGAGGGGGGGGGAGAGGGAGAGAGAGAGAGGGGGGGGAAGAGAGAGAGAGAGAGAGAGAGAGAGAGAGAGAGAGAGAGAGAGAGGACTAGTCTTCTCAAAGAGAATTTTTTTTTAAAGGAACCCACCTCTCTTTTCTCTTAATGAACAGTGAAGCGGTGTCTGGAAAGCTTTAAAATCTTCAGCAGTGAGCACATAGCTACTGGGGTAAAGAGCAGACTTTGCTGATACTCCTGAGGCAACAGGCATCTGCTGCTGCTGCTGCAGGATGCTTGGAGTTCTGGGATGGGGTCCTAGTGTCCTGGGACTCCATGTTCTCTGGGTCTGGTGGGGAGTTGGTTATCCTAAGTATTGTTTGAGCATGTTTTATGGGAACAACTCATTCCCATACTATGTAACTGCAGAAATGGAAGGGGTTTATCCAAAACTAATCTGGGAGATTGGTCATAACTGTTTTCAATGATGCCATCTCCAGTCCTCACTACCCACTCCCCACTACCCCCCCCCCCCAAAAAAAAACAACCCAAACCCAAACCCAAAACCAAACAAACAAAAACTCTGGCTCTTTGAGAAACAAACAAGAAAAGAGTATATGTTTAACTACAAAAATAATCAGTGATGATTCTAACGAGTGTAGTTTTTGCCTTTGCCTTGGCTTATCCTGGAGGAGTGCCCACTTCCAGCCATATGCTACTGCTCACAATACAGGGAAGGCAAACAGTGGGGCCCTGACTGATGAAGCATTCTAGTCATTCTGAGGGATTAATGCTGCCTTATAAAAGTGCACTAGTTAAGTCTGTCTTTGTTTCAGGCATTTGTTTTGAGAACAAATATGTAATGCCCAGGGAGGAAGTCTCAGAGAAACTCCCTGTAGAAGTCAATGGACCTTTCTCCCAGCAGCATCTAATTTAGGTTGTTCTTAATAGCTTCCTGTTTCCACAATGTATGGCTCGCTGGCACGTATGTCTATACAGACTGAGTAGGCAAACTGAGAACAACAGAAATGTACGTGTTGGGGCCTGCCTTGGTGTTCTCTCCTGCTTACTCCACCCGTCATATCCAGCAGGAGCAGCCACACCCCAGGTGCTCTCAGCAGCCTGGGTGATCCCTGCTCTTTAAACAGTCTTCAATCAACGCCTTTGCTTCTGCTTCCTCTCACTGATAGGCCCCAGGAGTTTGTGCTCACCTCTGGTCTCTGCAACTTAGTGCCCTCCACCTCCCTGGGAACTTGTACATCTTGGAGTTTATATCGGTTTGTACATGCATTTTTCTCCTTTCCTACCAACCTGCCAGGATCTAAAGTCAGGTCTGACAATGATATGCCTGCTACTCCCAACGTAGAAGACCGAATCAAAAATCGCTGTGTGCTCAGTGTAAGGCTGCCATCACGTATTTCAGCTGTTTCATAACACTAGTGTTTGCCTGGAGGGTGACCTGCCGCAGAGGGGTATGGGATAACAGTGCTTAGGAGTCTTTGCTTTTGAATTCCACTGTTTGTGTTCTAAATCCGACAGCCTACTTTCTATTTGTGCAGCTCTGAGCAATCTGTGGTTCCTTTCTCCAAAACCAAGTGTGATGGCGGTAGCAACAACAGTTTGCATCTCACAGGACCACAGGAGGAGGAAGTGACATGAGCGTCATTGAGCCGAGCTGTAGGAAAGGCTGGAGGGAGCCTCCTGTTACCCCACTCCCCCCTACCCTACTAGGGTGCTTGTAACCAGCACTAGGGTGCTCTGTGGCCACAAGGCCCCTTTATGGATCACTGACACCTTTAAGACACAAACATGGTGGCCGAGTGAAGACAGCCCTGCTGAACCGGACGCTGGTTTTCCACGTGGCTCTGGATACAGCGAACTGCTGCTGCTACCAGGCACCTTCTCCTCCATGGCTGCTCTTGGTGGGAATCCTTTCTGTGCAAACATGTACTTAACGTTGGAGACTGCCAAGCCCTCTCTGCTTTGTGACTGATTGTTGCCTGCCCTTTAGTTATACAATCTTCTTCAGAATCATCGAGGTGCCTATTCCTGCCCTACAGCCTTGCAGATGGGTCCTGTGACTCAGCTACTCAGGTAACGCCTGTGTCTGGCTGGGTAGTCATACATGACAGCACTTTTAAGTAGAAGTCACTGTGGGGGAAGCTGGGGCTGGGGTGTATGCAGCCTAGCCTAGCACAGAGCAGGTGACCAGCCAGGGGACATTTAAGATTTTTGTTTGCTTGCTTTCAGTCACGTTGTTTTCCACTATTTGTTCTCAGTGTCTTTCATGATTCACTGTAAATGGGAAAATGTATTTGTGTTTGATATCTGCACCCCATATAACCCAATATAATTTCTAAATGCAAATATCTAGGGGTAAATCTGTCAACATCTAGCTATATTATAATGTTGCTCTTGCGCTTGGAAAAGGTTTGTGCACTTAATACAGCTTTAAACTTTTAACTTTGACATTACTGTGAGATACACTGCACTGGAACCTGTTTAAGTCTCCTCAAAGTTCAAAAATGCCTAGTTTTGGGCTGGTGAGATGGCTCAGCAGGTAAGAGCACCCGACTGCTCTTCCAAAGGTCCAGAGTTCAAATCCCAGCAACCACATGGTGGCTCACAACCATCCATAATGAGATCTGGCGCCCTCTTCTGGTGTGTCTGAAGACAGCTACAGTGTACTTACATATAATAAATAATAAATCTTAAAAAAAATGCCTAGTTTTTAATTACCGGAGCAGGCAACAATGATTAAGGGGAAACCTGCTTGTATCTTTAAGAACATGCACTTCCCTTTCCATGAAGTAATGGCCAACGAGAGACATCTTTGTAAGGCTCAATTAAAGAAAGCAAGATGTACTTTATATCTGAACCATCAACACAGTTTCCCTGAGAGGCAGGAAATATGTGTTCTCTGCAGGTGTAATTCTATTCTACTGGCTAAATCCCTTGGTACTCACCCACTACATGGATCATGCAGATTTCCTTTAAGACAGAATTCAAAAACATTTCCCCCTCCCTAAACAATGGCTCATGTGAAAGCATGCTGTTTTATGTTTCCTGGACTAACTGAAAAATAGTTAAGTGATTTTAAACATTTTAATCTTTTGATTGAGTCACTGACAAAATATGTGATGGAGGAATGTCAGTTCATTTAACCCTGTGATTCGTGGAAAGAATCCAGTGGGTTAGCACAGGGTAGATTAAGTTTAGAAACTGCCCATCCAGATGATGAGGCAGCTTGTTGGCTATGATACAAGGCAGGAAAGACCTGACCCTAGAGAGTGGGGAGAAGGGAGACAGGGTACACCTGGAATGTGAAAATGTTGTATCATCTGTTAGGTAAGGGAGCAGAGAAGCAGTAACTACTACTAAGAAGCAGTAACAGATGATTGCCAATGTGTTTTTATGCTTTGTCTTCCAAATTGAGGCACTTGTTCCCAATGGGGAGCACTATTAATAGTTGCTCAAGGTTAAAAAATAATCCTGATTGCTCAAAACTGGGCAGTGTTATCTGGGATAGGGCAACATGGAACTTATGGTTGCCCCACTCTGCTTACCCTGGGGCTTTGAGATTCCAGTTGGCTCTAAACTGAAATGACCTCAAAAAGATGGAAAATCATTGAGTAAGGGTGACTTGGGAGTACTCCACAGCATTTCAAAATTCTCTGACAAGCTTTAAGATGTCCAAACCCTCAAATAATGTGCTGTCAGGGAAAAGTGTCAAAAACAAAACAACACAAACAAACAATCTATACCACATGACTCGTCTGTTCTCAAGGAGTAGAACAAAGAGTATGTATCTTTACGCCAACTTGGGCAGAATTATTTCTAAACCTGAAGTTCCAAATGGACAGATTTGGGGAAGCCCAAGCATCTAGACTTTTAAGAATTCCTCTAATGACTCTGATGCCTTAATTAAATCTGTGAAACCTCCTGGGTTTGGAAAGAAACCATCCATTTTTTAAAGACTTCAGATTTCAAATGTTCGATAGAAAAAATGGAAAGCCGATATGTGAAGAGAGGTGATTAAATATGAACTGCAATATTTTCTGCAATTCAATCACAATTTTTCAGAATTCAAAATGGACATTGTTTAAAAGTATTTTGTTAGCATGGTAGTCTTTCCACTATGGCAGAACATCTCTAAATTCCTCTACATTAGGCCACTTTGTAAGAGAGCGGAGCTCTTTTATTACATTGTTTTCAAAGACATATATATCTTTCAAAACAATATATCCTTGTAAAGATATTTCATTAACATCATAAAAGCTTTATATATATGCATATATCATCTTACATGCAATGCATCTCATATAGCAAACATTCCAGAGAATGCATATGCATACATATATGCATATCCATACAAGTTCTCCAGAGCATAAGAAAGGGTGCATACATCCTGGCATAAACTCTTCTGTAGGCATTCATTCTCCCTACTGAAAATATAGTGTGATAGAAGGACCCAGAGCCCCACAGGTCAGTGGACACCTCTCTTTAGCAATCAGATCTATCTGGGAATTCAGTCATAGAGAACTGCTGTTTCAGAGTAGGGTAAACTAGAAAGAGCTAGAAAGTACCTGCTATTGTATACACTTGAATGAACAGGATGCATAAGCAGGTGGCTTTTGAAATTTCTGGATCTTTTAGATCCTGTTCCCTACTGCAGTTGTTCATAACTCAATCCTCTAGAAAATGTAGCCAGCACTGCTGCTAATGGAAAAATATCCCATATCATGGGCTCTTCATAATTCAAGGATATATAGTACACTTTGTCATAATAAGAAATATAGATTTCAATTCAGTTAAAGTCAGAATTTAGACAAACAATTTCTCACTATATTTTTACCTTAATATGGAGATGGATATAAGAAAAAAGCAATTTTTAAAGAAGCATTTAAAATATAATATGTAAAATACATAATATATTATATATTATGCATTAATATATAAGAATAAAATATTATATAATATTTATGTAATTATTGGCTGAACATAAACTTATTCATATGCTTAGGAATAAATAATGTCTCTCATTTTAGTATCTTGCTTTGCTCAATAATATGTAAAACTTGCAATCAAGGATGTAAGATTTATAACCTGGACATCCTGAATTCTAGGTATGATTTCAGTTGTTGCAGCATATTTATTACCATTTTAAGAAGCACCTTAAACAAAGAAGTCCAATGTCTATCAACTCCAACAGAAAAGGTTGCCACCATGGTATTGGAAGTGTGCTTTGATTATTTGTATACTAAAGTGGCTTAGTTTTATAAATAATCCTTATCTGACATCAGTCACAACGTTTTCTAGACTTTTTCTCATAGAAAATGGTCACAGAGGCATGGAAAACCTCACTGATAATGTTCTGCTCACTACACACATGACTTTGCTCCATGAGTAATGAAAACTGAGTTTGTCCATATCTAATTATGTTCACGTTTTAGGAGACAAAGTTGCAAACAGATAATTTTACTTTTGAGCAAAGACCTCTTCCCAGATGTTCCGATTTGTCTCAGTGCTAATCCCAAAGATCACTAAGCCCATTTCTTCCCCATGACAATAATCCATGACAAATTATGTAATCTTATGCTTTCTTTTTTGGTGGTACATTTCAAAAGATCTGTCTTGAGCACCGTTTTGAAACTATGGAGATCTTTTTAAAACTTCATTAACCCTAATTTTTTATTAATGTCCAAAAGGGGGAACTAGAAACTAGGCAACTAATCATTACGTTCCCATAAATTATGTTGTTTTGTGCTCTGATGGTTCTATCTCTAGTGTATGCATCATTCATTTCATATCACATCTGCACCATGGAATCATTAAGTCCATTATACGTTGAGAATATTTCATGTCAAAGATGTATTTAACAGACCAAACCCAGTGAACACCATTGTTCAGCCACATGGTATACTGTAGTATTGGTGGTTGTTTCTTTTTGGGATTGTGTGGTTATCTGGGAGCTATGTCTCACTCCCACCTCCCAGCATCACAAGAGACCATTGTGCTACATATCACTGCTGGAGTAGGAAAAGGTCAAGATTCAAATTTTTGAAGCATAGCTCCTACTGAATTTGCTCTATTTTTGTAGTCTGGAAAACTGAATAATCAGGTTGCACCATGGTGAGTTGTGGACTACTTGCATTTCAGCCCTTTCCTGTTTACCCAGTATGGCTACGTCACAGCTGTGCTTTCAACCCTAGTCTTTTCCAAAACTTTAGCTTCTCATATCAACGCCATCCTTCATTTATGCCACAGCTTCCCGCTGCGGACTTGGGAGCCTACAATCTTAAACTGAGTGTGATATTCAGGACTCTGCTACTTGGTTATAATCTCTCATTTCATTTTTATCGTGTTCTACTATGCCACATGAGCTCCTAGACTCCAATCAAAGTGAGATATTAAAATTTGCATGGAACAACTGCACCTAATACTAAGAGGTTGTGGTGGAAGAGGGGGAGGAAAGATGAGAAGAGTCAGAGGAATACATAGGTTGCTGTGACACTGTGTTTCCTAGAAACGTCAGAGCAGCAACACCCATGAAGCCTCACCAATATGGCTGCCTAAACAAGACCTTAGCAAGGATGACATGGTAGACATGCTAAGGGATAGAAATACTCACAAGGCCTCAACCCTAGACAAAAACTACAGGCAGCTAAGGAATGCTGAGAGTGAGGGAAACAGTCTTCCCCAGGTAGCAGCATACCAGTTAATCATCTAATACCAAATATCCCTGCGAACATACACAGACAACACTATATAGACAGAGCAGGCTATATTTTTATGTTTAGAAATTTATATGCACATATATTTGAAGAAAAAGCAGCCATGGATCTGAGAAAAAGTCAAGGGTTACAATGGGAGGGGCTGGAAGGAGGAAAGGGAAGTGGGGAGGGGAGCATAATTATAATCTCAAAAATTAAAAATTGTAATCAAACTTTATTTAAAATAATAATATGGAAGTGTCTAGGGGGATCAAAGAAAGGGAGGGGTGAGAAGATGGAGGGTAAGAAGGTATGGAAGAGAATATTCTCAAAATACAATATATAACAGTCTGGTCTCCTTCCGTGCACCCTCCTGCCCTCCTAAGCTTCTGCATATAGACTGTGCTCTCCCACCTAGGTCAGATCCCATGCTCCTCTTGACCCCCTCCATTAAAGGATTTAAGGAATCTTTTACCTACCTGCTGCTCTTCCTGTGACATCTTCCTGACAGTATCAGTGACAATCACTTTTGAGAACATTTTATTCTGCAATATGCGATACCACTTACTTTGACTTAGCATAGCACATATTTAGTCTATTTCTAAAATGACAATGCAGTTGACAGTGCAATGGAGCCTCATATTACTACATGCCAGGAGAGAGAGGGAGATAGAGAGAGAGAACACAAAACCACCTGTGGGGGAGAGTAAATAAATTGTGCTAATAAAACAAATAATAGAGCTACATGTATCTTGGTAGTCAGGGCAAAACTAAAGGATCCATTGTGGCTCTGTGTGTGTGTGTGTGTGTGTGTGTGTGTGTGTGTTCAAGATTAAGATTTTTGTAATATGTACATATCTTTCTTGTTTTATTAGCAGTATTAACAGTAATATTTTTATCTGCTGGACTTATTTTAAAAACTAAATCATAAAAATCCAGCCTAACACATCACAACATTGTAATAAGCTGAATAGCAATTAATAAGATCATATATTTTAATGCATTTTTTTTTTTACTTTCGAATTCTAATCATGGGTAATGAGCAAATGAATGAACATTATAAATGTCAGAGGAAGAATGGTGAATCCAACGTTTAACTATCTGGGTAAAAGAAGCTTAAGAAAACATTCAAATCATAATATTTTGTATATATGTAGATACACCGTTATGTGAAGTGTCAAGCCTCTATATGAAAACAGTTATATTGGCAATCGATTCTATATTGAAATGGATATTCTTGTTGCCAGAGGGCTAGGTGATCATGCTCTGTGTTGATGAAGTGCAAGTGTAGAGCATGCAGCCTTTGGGGCCTTTCCATGCCTCCACACTTGATACATAGGACTGAGACGAATTGGACTATGGTGTTCTTTATACCTTCAATCTGGGCCTCATTTCTTGTCTACATAGAAGGTTTGTTTAGTTGTGTTATTCAACTGGATATGAAGGTATCGGTGAAGAGCAGGGGACACTCTAGCAAGACACTGTCCAGCAGAGATTTCTATGATGGAAAATTTCTAGCTAGTTCTGTGGGGGAGGGGAGGAGTCTATGAGCAGGGGTAGCCTGGGTCTCTCTCTGCAAAACAAATGCTTTCAGAAGATAACCTCCTGGGCAGGACATCTGCCTAAATTCTTCTAAATTCTTTTCTCAAGGTTAGCTTTTTCTTGTCTGTCTGTCTTTCTGGATTTGCTCCTCCTGTGAGCAAGCAGGCAGGTATTGCTCTAGCTCTTCTAATTTCTCTAATTTGAGGAGCTCCACACTCACTCTTGACGTAGTATTTTGTAAACTGCTATTTCCTCCAAGCCTGTTATGCCTTTTTTCCATCTGTGTTGAAGTCTCTTTTCCCAGTGGGGCCTTCTCTCTCCACTTAGTCATGCTATGTGTGGGGACCCAAATCCACACTGCTGGCCTTTCTGACTCATCTCAGGAGGCTCTCTGGCTCTTGGGAATCCACATTGCAACAACAGGGAGGCTCCATAGAAGGGAGCCAATTTGTAATCATGAAATCTGCTTTTATAATTGGAGTCTCCCTCTTTGACCAACGCAGCACAAGAAGGGTGAAAAGAAAACTGCTCTTTCCCCTTTAAGGAAGTGTGGCTAATAAACGGATTTTTTAGCAATCTTAACTTCCAATTTATGAGGTGCCTTCATTGCTGGTTTTAAATATTCCACAATGTGGCCAAGAGAAAATGGTCCAATTTTCCTTTTTTTCTACCAGCAAACCAAGGGAGTCAATTTTGACAGATACACTTTCCCTGTAGTTGTAGATTAAGCCTCTCTCTCTGAAATATATTATTCATAAAGGTGAAACTGTACTGGAGCTCCTCCCATCCATAGATAGAAGGCTGTGGGTAGAAACTGCATCACCTCCTCAATGGTGAATCAGGGGCTGGGCAGGGCAGGGCAGTGTCTTCCGTTAGAACCCCTGAAGCTAGGATTTTCCTTGGCCCTCCAGGCCACTCAGAGGAAATCCTCTGCCAAGGACAGCTCGAGTCCAGGATTTCTCAACCCACTCAGATTCAGACAAGAAATTCCTTGAGCCAGAATTGTTGAAAGGGTCAAAGTTGAATAGCAAAATGATAATGAAAGTCAGACAGACCACTGTGTCAAGTCTATGCTGACCAACAACTCAGGAAAGTAAGGTATTTTAAATCTCAGCAAGGACATCTTGAAAATGGAACACCAATCTTGAGTTCTGTTAGCCCAGGGCAGGCTGACCTTGGCTGTCACCACACACGCACACATTTAACTAGAGGGATCCAGAAGTCAAGAGGTGGAAATGATTTTCAGTTTGGTAAATGAGCTTACCCTTGCACATGTGCCATGTTTCTATAGTTAAAACACCACACACACACACACACATACACTACATACAAAATATGTACACATATCTGCATATGTTATCGGTTCCACTCATTTCATATTTTTATGCTAATCATTTAGATTATTTAGCTGACAGAATCTGCTCATTCTGTATTCTGTTATTCACCAGTGGCACAAAGTCTCACACAATTATTTTACCAACATGGAAAAGAGCTGTAACTGGACTTTTAACCTGCCAATGGACCATAATAATTTTCCCTTCCCAAGTAATGTGCATGTGTGTGGTGGGGCACTCGTGGCTAAGGTTCTATGGACCCCCCACATCAACTGGCTAAATTCCTGCTGAACTTGCCAGCAGGAAGAGGCAGGCAGATGCGACATTTCTGACACCAGACCCGCAGGGGGTCACACACAGCCAAGCTCAAAAAAGGAGTGCTTGTCTGTCAAAGCTTGGGAGAGTACACTGTGGGACCCAGACAGCAACATGCTTACCTTGACCACGTCGTCGTTGAGATGCTTGGGGTCGCGGTTGACCAGGTCAATCTCCTTGGTGTGCGCGTCATACACTTGCTTCTCAGTCACCTCGTCTGCCATGGCCTTGTTGTTGGGCTTGTAGATGTTGCCCTGTTCCCGGATGGGAACAGTGTAGAGATGTCCCTGTGAGGGCAACCGGCCAAGCCAGGGGAGGGCGGCAACAGCGGTGGGAAGAAAAGTTCAGAAAGAAAAACAAGAGTCAAGAGTCAGCCTGGCTGTGCGGGGGTAGCCTGGCGCTACAACTTTTGCTAGCTTCAACCTCGAAGGAAAGGCTTGCACACAGAAAACTCCAGCGCTGCAAGCTTTTTAAGAGGACGGAGCGGAGGACACCACACCCCTCGGTACCAGGCAGAGAGCGCCTGCCTCCCGCGCCCGCCGCCAGGGGTCAGGGCGAAGTCCCATGCGCCCTCCTGCTCCCCACGGCTCTCGGCCCTGACTCCCCAGCCCAGGGGCTGGGGTTCCCGTTCCTCCTCCTCTGTATTCCTTCTCTCCGCCAGACCTATGACCCCACAACCTCACCTGCTCCGTGGTCCCTCTCTTAACCCTTAACACTGTCCTAAGGTCCCTTTCAACATTATCAAGATCACTCTGGACCAAACTGACAGACGTAATGGTCCCATCTTCACTGTCCCTCCGTGCTTCTTCCTTGCACCTGCCACAGCCCCTACCCCCTTTTAAAACCCACCTTTACTCCCTGGTTTTTCTTAGGCCGTGGGGGTGAATAAGTGGCTCACAATCTAACATACTTCTTTAGGCTGAGGCATGTGCCAAGACCTGTCACCCCCACCCCCATGCCCCAGAGGACATGCCATCTGAAGAACTGCCTGACCCACCCTTACTTAGATCACTCTCAGGCTGTCTACTCCAAGCTGAATCGTAGCCCTATTTGGGAACCGGGGTCTCCACGTTTAGTCCACCTGAGTGCCAAGAAGGAGTTGACAATGGCGGTGGTACTTGTGAGGGAGGAAGGAGGCTTCCCCCACCTCGGAACTCCCCCCGCCCGGGCCTCTCAGGGGCAGAAAAAACTATTGAAGTTCTCGAGAACTTCGCTAAGTGCAATACACGCATGCCGCTGCCCAAGCCAGCCACTTTAGGCTCCTGGGGGGTTGGGGTGGGGGGACACTGTCCAAATGAATCTCCTTCCCCCGAACACACACACACACACACACACACACACACACACACACACACACACACACACACACACACTGAGCAGCAGCCCTAAGCCTCCCAGTAGGTACGGGCTGGACCGCAGTGGGGTCTCGCGAACGTGTCATCTGGAAAACTTTTCTAAGTCTGGCAGACCGGGTCTCCTTCTTTCCCCTTTTGGCTCCATTGGTCTCCTCTCCAAAAGGAAGCCCTAAGACATTCCTAGCTTTTCACCTCCCCACCCAGCCCATTCCTCCAAGGTGCCAGCTCGAGTGCCGCGAAGGTGGAGAGCGGGCTGGGGCGAGGAAAGCAGTCCGAGCATTTGGAGTGGAAGATAGCAAAAGCAGGCACTTTGGAGCCCTCACCCAAGCCTACCTCGGAGTCTACGTATTTGCCCCCAGACATGCTGGCGCGTGGCTGGCTGCAGGCTCTGAGGAGGTTTCCCTGGGCTGTGATTTAAGAGAACTGAGGAAGGAAGATCTTGTATTGTATAGAGGGGGGAAAGGCGCTGGCGGGGGGCGGTGGCTGGGAGGGAGCCTCTTGGCTGTTCGCCAGGGGTTTGTTCTGCTCTCAGTTGGCTAGGACGTGCTCTGCGCCGGGTCTAGGCACATCCCCAAGGTTCTGGCAGCAGAGGGCGGGGAGTGCCGGCGGGGAGCTGAGAGCCTGTGAGAAAGCCTTCATCAGAGCTAGGCAGTTTGGGCAGATATTTTAGACTCGAGGCAACGTTTTCCCAGCTATAAACCTACAGAGAGGCATCCAGGGGAGAGCGCGTGTTTTCCCAGTGCATCATCTCAGCAGGGGTGGAGGGAGCCCAAGAGTCTGCAGAGATGCCCAGTATGGGCATCCGGCTCTGCAGAAAGAATTCTGCCCTGTCCTAAGCTGCCTCCCCTCCCAATTCGCCCACGTAGAACTGATCTGTCTCCTTGTTTCACAGAGAAAGATATAGAAGCGAGATGGCTGGGAACCTGAGGGAACATTTTTTTTTTTTTTAAATATAAACACAACGAAGCAATCTGTGTGGGCGCCTCTGCAATAAAGAAAATGAAATCCCTACCAGCAGGTTATACAGTAACCATAAGCACTTTGAGTATTTTCAACTGCAGAAAATTTTACTTAGAGGTTCAAGCTTGTTACTAGAGAGTTTTTTGTTTTTGTTTTTGTTTTTTTTGTTTTTTTTTTTTTTCTTGGCTCAAGATCGACGAGTTCGAACCCAGGGCTTTGTGTATTCTGCCTGGAGATTAAACACTCTACCACTGAACTACATCCTCTGCCATAGAGGATCCAAGCGCAGGAATATGTGCTTGACTGTGAGAGAATGTTTTTTGTTTGTTTGTTTGTTTGTTTTATTTTTTGACAAAGTAGTTTTTCTTTTTAAGTTAACAACTAAAATATCAGTTTCAAAAGCTGGCCAGCCTCCTTTGTCTTATTGTAAGGAAAAATAAGATAAACTATAGTTGCTTTTTACTAAAGGAAAGAGTAACTAATTAGAGACAGTAACTAAGCAGTTTACTCCCCACCACCTCAAGGATGAAAGGAAATTTTTACCTAAGCATTCCTATGCAAACACTCCCAATGCACACTGGAAAGGACAGAGAGTACATTTTTAAAATTGTTTCCAAGAAGCAGGAGCACGGGCTCATGAGAAGGATGAAGAGGAATCCCAGGGCTTGAAAACAGATAAAATGGAACCCTGAAAGAACTGATCATCTAGCTGGAAAGAAGACCTGAAAAGACCAGTAACCTGGGTCCCCGGCTGATAGGGAAGCAATTGTTAATTAATTATTTGATTAATTATAAATTTATAATACATTTTATTATAAATTATAAATATATTATTTATGAATAATTTATTTATTTTTATCAGGGTGTGACACCCATAGCTAATGGGAACGGCGTGCTATTTCAGCACTTGCATTTGTCATACTAATCTAATGAGGGTGGTTAGCAGTATGTTGTTAAAAAATAAAAGGGTGAATTTTAACCAGGAATGGCAGGGGAAAGTCGGTGTGGTAAAGGTTAGGTAACTTATGCTGGCTGTTCCCTATGAGATTAAAGGTCTTTTCAAAGGCTAGTCTCCTTAGTTTTATTTCTACTAAATTACTTTTCCAAAATCTTTTATCAACTCGTGTGTCAACCTACACGGTAAGCCAGAAAAGGCCTTCTGGTTCCATGTAGCTGCCTTAGCTACCTCTGAAGATCTCTTAGGATATCGTTTGTCTACTATCTGCATTGTCTTTCAGAGATATTTGCTTCGAGGCCATTAGGATTCTGTTCTAGGGAAAAACGTAGAAACTGGTTCCCACCCATTGTTTCAAGCTGACGAGTTTGCCTTGCATTCCCGGCAGAAAGAAGTTCTGGAAAGGTCCTTCAGTGGATGCCTACCTAAACCAGCAGAGGGAAAGCCACCTCCAGGGGAAAGCCCATATCCAAGTCAAGTCAACAGCGGCTCTGGAATCATAAAGATTAGGGGAGTGCTCTGGATGCCAAGATGAATCCGCAATGACTAGAAAAACGATAGCTGTTTAGGTGACCCACCTCAACAAGACACAGATGCTACAGAGAAACAGTTCTTAAGGTCTTGTGACAGCTGACTGGGAGAAATGACTCTGACCCCATGAGAAGTTAACTCTGCTAACTTAGGTATGAGATTTAAGTGAATAGGTGATATAAATAATCCTTTTCTTTGATATTCACACATGTGACTTTGGGCTTGAGGGAAAGTTAATAGCTTTCTCTAAATCATTTGCTGGAAATGAGTATTACAGTTTATTTATTTGCTATTTTTCGAATGTCAGATGCAACTTTAAAAGCCTGAGGATTCTGCATCAGTAGAGATACTTAACTAAACATGGTAATGGTCATCTAATCCCGCTATCTTAGACATAAAGACACTGATGTCTGGATACACTAACACTCCTGAGGAAAATAAACTGTTTCTAAGTTGACAACTAACTGCACTTGTTAAGTTCCAGGACACAGGATCTGCTTGTGGCTAAATAACAATTAGCTGCTTTTTTTGTGTTCGCCCTGCCTTTCTTCCAGGCCCATCTTCCTACCGTGCTTTATCTTTCCCATTCTCATGACACTGAGTCTTTTTCCTCTTTTCGTTTAGTTCTATCTTTTTTCTCTTCTCTGGTTAGAAGCCTAAGGTTAAGCAATACTAATAGTCTTAAGATTTAAAATCCAGGGCTGGAGCGATGGATTAGAGGTAAGGAGGGTTATGAGAGCTTGCTGCTCTTGCATAGGATCTGGGTTGGGTTTGGTAGATCACACTGTCCATAACCCTAGTTTTAGGGGATCCTCGGCCCTCTTCTGGCACTGACACTCACTTGGTGTGCACAAATACACGCAGGCAAACACTCCTACAGACAAAAGAAAATAAATACATCTTCAAAAGGAAAAACAAACAAACAAACAAGCAAATCTTTCAATATTTCATAATCAGCTTAGAAAAGAGATTTGGGAATGGGTTGTAAATGGTAAATGGCTCTGTGTGTGTGTGTGTGTGTGTGTGTGTGTGTGTGTGTGTGTGTGTGTGTGTGTGTAACTATGGCAAAGTCACTTACCACTCATTCCAGACTTGAGCTATATCTCAGAGGCTTTCCTCCCAGCACTGCTAATTGGCTGGTAGCCCTCATATGCTTTCCTCTACTTACTCTGTCTACCAGGTTCCATGGAGGTCTTCTTCCCTAATTTCATGGATTTCACTTGGAAAGTAACAGCATTCTGACTGAAGATTTGTTACCTTGCTGATTCCTTTCTTCCCTGTCTGACAGGGAGCCTAGCTGGAACTTCTTTGCTTGAATCATCATCATCATCATCTTCTTCTTCTTCTTCTTCTTCTTCTTCTTCTTCTTCTTCTTCTTCTTCTTCTTCTTCTTCTTCCTCATCATCAAATATCAATGTATTTGAGAAGGCTGGCCTTGAACTTCTCATCTCCTGCCTCCACCTATCAAATACTGGAATTTATAGGCATGTCATGCCCAGCTTTTCTTTCAGTATTTTAATGATATTTATTTATTTATTTGTTTATTAAAAAAAACAAAGCAAATTATATCTTTGTTTTTCTGATCAAGATGCCCGGAGAGTGTTTCTAATTAGATTTACATTCTTTAGTTTTTAAAAATGGAAGACATAATTGATGCATATCCATCGAGATTGCTGAGAACATTCCATAAGATGACACAGTTAAAATATTGGTGCAATTACCTAAATTGTAATAGATGCCACTAACCCTCAGGGACAGAGTTTAGCCCACAAATTCAATAATGGAATGGACACATTTTACTTCACAAAATGTCTTAGTAAGTGTTCTATTACTGTGAAGAGAAACCATGACTATGACGACTCTTCCAAAAGAAAGCATTTAATTGGGACTTGCTTACAGTTTCAAAAGTTTAATCCATTTTCTTATAATGGGAACCACAGAGACATGCAGGCTGACATGGTGCTAGAGAAGCAGCGGAGAGTTCTACATCTAGATCTGCAGGCAGCTGGAAGAGAAAGAAAGACACTGGGCCTGGCTGGAGCATTTGAAACCCCAAAGCCCATCCCCAGTCACACCTCCAAATCACTTTCAAGTAGGACTACTCCCTAATAACCCAACATTCAAATCTATGGGCATGTGGGACCATTTTATTCAAACTACCACTGTAAAATATGTTTCCTGTAAAATAATACAACTGTCCAAAGTAAGCACATAATATGAACAGGCCCAATCAAGCTTGATGGTAAAATCATTTTGTCTTATTTGCCTTAGAACGTAAGGGGACAACATTATAGACACTGTTAAAGTCATCTGTGAACCATAGCAACCCTTTTCTATAGCTAAACTTAATTTCCCTAACAAAACCCAATTTCGTTAGGTAGCAGAAAGTTCACTGAGGACAGTTTGTACTTTCCTCCATTCCTCAGTAGTTTGTTTAGAAGTGAGCTTGTGAATTGCTAAGGAATTCAATTCTGAGGCATGTATAGGTCTTAGGATGCTTTGCAGCCCAATGACTGTAGGAATCACTTCTCTGTCCTCAGGCAGTGAATGCCCGTATATCATTTTTCATGGTCCTTCCATGCACCTCTTAGGAGATACTCTTTGGACTGTTCCTCCAAAGTCCCCAGAGTGGTACTGTTAGGAGGTGGTGGAGACATTATGAAGTGAGATTATTAGGTCACTGTAGGCAAACTCAGAAAGAGTACTGTCCCTACTATAAAGCAAATAGTTTTGTTCTGTTCAATGCTCCCACCATGTGCTACTTTAAAACTGGCCCCAAAGCCGGTACATCTGACCATGAACTACAATCAAACTGTGAGTCAGAAAAATTCTTTTTTCCTTACAAGTTGATTACCTCAAGTACTTGTTCCAGAGGTGGAGAACTGACTAGCGTAGGACCAGTAATGCTTATTATTATTATCTTATTATTTCAGTGCTGTCCCAAGGGCTCTGTGGAAATACGATAAACTGTAGAGACAGGAGTGATACAGGAAGATCCATCAATCCCAAGTGAGATAAGTCACTCCCTAGCCTTGTCATGGCTCATTGAAACAATCTGGGGGTCGCTACCAACATTTGCTCTACTCAGGAACCGAAAGCATTATCTTTGCTCTCTGAACCTTATACACTATCTGCTTATGAACATTTTGTTCTCTAAATTCTTTTCTCTTGAGCAGGTAGCCTATTCCTGGGTCACCCAGTAATACTTCTATGCTGAGTCCCCCAGGAACAAGGCTGAGGGGATGAAGAACATCTACTCTGTTTTTTGCTTTTTTGTGTTTTTTTTTTTTTTTTTTTTTTTTTATATATATATCACAGTTCTGCTTTGGGATGGAGAGGGGTGCTCCAGGGGCATCAGTAAACTTTAGAAAGTATCATTATTCTCAGCAACATCTCTGTACTCTACCTAGTTTGTCGGAACAAACCAGCTAACTCAAATTGCAAATGTTTAATCTTAGGATTTCTGTAAATACGTCTATTTCCCAGACAGCTTCACATTACAGCCTTTGCCCTTCTATTAACTCAAAATAGTAATAACCATATGATCTCCATTTAGCTTTTCCTATGTCAGTTCACACTTCTATCAGTAAACTTTCTACTACTCAAATCTAAATTAATCTTATGGTTATTTACTGTTGAGTGAAATCCCCAGAAAACATTTAAGCACCCAATGCTGTGATGAAGTTGAATTTATTTTAGCTGGGTATGGTGGTACATGCCTTTAATCCCAATACTCAGGAGGCAGAGTCAGGTGGATCTCTGCTTTTGAGGCCAGTTTCTATGCAGAGAAACTGTTTCAAAAAACTAAAACCAAATTAAACCAACCAACCAACAAACACATAAACAAGAAAACTGAATTCACTTTTGTGTCAGACTTAGGGTTTCCATTGCTGAGAAAAGACACCATTACCAAAGCAACTCTTATAAGGGAAAACATTTAGTCGTGCTGACTTACAGGTTCAGAGGTTTAGTCTATCATCATCATCATGGCTGGAAGCATGGCAGCTTCCAGGCAGACACCGTGCTGGGTAAGCAGCCAAGAGTTCTATATCTTGATTCAAATGTAATCAGGAGAAGACTGGCATCCTCAGGCAGCTAGAAGGAAGCTCTCAAAGCCCACCCGCACAGTGACCCATTTCCTCCAACAAGGCCATACCTACTACAACAAGACCACACCAACTACAACAAGACCACACCTCCTAATAATGCCACTCCCCGGGACAAGCATATTCAGACCACCATAGGGTCCCCATCACAACTTGCTGAAAGCTTGGTCACCTTGTGTTTGCTAGGCTCCAGTCCATTGTAACTTTATGGATCTTTCTGAATGGTTGCCATAATAGCTAACTGAAAGTGAAAGTTGATGGGAATCAACATGATTTCATTATTATACATTTGATAAATATTTAAAAACTAAACTTTAGGGTGTAGCAATCACTTATTTCTACAGCATGGCTCTATAAATCAACTACTATAAAATCTAGTAGTTTTAAAGGCTAAGGAGACAAACCTTAGCAAGTTTTGATTGAACACTATAGTGATTTGAATATGCTTGTTCCAGGGAGTGGCATTAATAAGAGGTATGGCCTTGTGTAGTAGGTGTGGCCAGGCATTGACCTGGTCTGACCCCAGGACAAGGGAGGAGAAACTGACCATCACCAATGAGGAAGCCATGCTAAGGTTGTAAATAAAGAGAAGCCAGAGGATCTTCAGAGACTGGCTTTTTACTGATTTTCTAAATTTTCATCTAAGCTTTAATATATATTGTATAGCCATCCTTTGTCTCATTCCTAGAAAGCATTATGCAGTGTATCAGCAATACTCTGGGGTAGAGATATGCTTGAAACTCAAGTAACATTCTCAACTCACCTAATTGTTTTATCATGATGGCATAGAATAACTCAAGCTAGCTGCCACGAAAATGAGTGATCTATTTTATTTATGTTGATAACTGAATCATAACTGTCCTTCCATTCTTTAAGACAAAAATATTTCTTAATCTAAACTTATAGCCACTAGTAACATGATCTAAGGATTATATATTCTGAAAGCATGAGGTTGAAAATAAATGTTTGTTCATTCTTTCATCTGAGTGGATTTATATCAATAATGAAAGCCCAAATGCAATTCTATTGAATATAAACTTGAAACTACTTACTGTAAAGAAGTCTCAGGTGTAGAAGTTTTCAGAAAAGTACGAAGCTAAGTGTTGAGGGAAATTGCTCCATTAAATCTAGTTGAGAGATATTGAGTAGTGGAATAATGACTGCATTTCCTCCTGCTCAAGCAAGCTAAGTAAACTGTAACTCCCTTTTGGACATTTGACTGTCTCATAAACACTATTCAGAACTGACTACAAGTGGTGCTATAATATAGGATATGATGCAACCTAGTGTACTTTGATATAATAAAGCAAAACCAACATATACTATTTAGAGGAATATCTGCATACTGTTTTTTATACTATATTGACTCTCAAAACAACCCTGATTGGTGTGGTTCATAGTGATCTAAATACCTTTAAAAAGGCACAGACAGAGAAACAAATGAAAGAGCGTGTAACTACACACTATTATTTTTAATAATAGTGGGTCAAAACATATTTTGAACCTGAAGTAGTGATAAATAGCAAAAATTTAGTTTGCACATCACAAAATCATAAAGTGAAGATATGAAACTGACATCTTTCTTCGGCAAATGTAAATATCTGGGTGGAGCCGCGCACAAAAGCACCTTGCTTGCAGATCTGTGGCAATGCTTCATTATTTTACAAAGGAAACACTCCTTCATTTGATGCTTTCCCTAGTACATAAGCTATTTACCAGAAATCGTTTTTATCTGGGAAAGTGGGTCTACACACTACTTTCTTCAAGGCAATGGTACTTATTGTTAAATATATAACACTTTAAAAAAGTGTGGGCCATGTGTGTGTGTGTGTGTGTGTGTGTGTGTATCTCTGTGTGTATCTGTGTGTGTGATTTTACATTAGCCATTGCATTTTACTTTTCCACAGTCCTATAAAACTTATTATTTTCTTTTCCAAAGAAAGTCCAACATTGCAACTTTGCTTTATGTGGCTGCTGACTGGATTTAATTCCTTAGTGCCAGTTTTGAGAATGCAAATGTGTTTTAATGTGTGTAGAGAAGATTCTAATGTTCCAATCATCTTCTATCCCTTTTCAGAGGACCAAACACATGGCCGTTACCTCTGTCTCCTTTGTTTGCCGCTCTTTCATTTGTTTCTCTGTCTGTGCCTTTTTAAAAGTGTTTAGGTCACTAAGAGCCACACCACTCTGAGAGTGGTTTAGAGTGGGTGTCACAGGAGTGAGTGGTCCCTAGAAATGCAGAATCCTGGGTCCTAGTCACAGTCGCACTGAGTCCGAAGCGCCTTTTACCCAAATCCCCAGGCAATCCATAGTCTTCGTTTTTAAGAAGTGCTGATTTAGAAGAAACTCTAAAAGCTTTAAGGCTTAAGGCGTTTTGTAAATCAGAAGCCATGCCAGTAAGTATTACTAACCTGTATTGTAAGTGTGGATAAACTAAGCAAACAACAGAAAACACACACAACAAACAAACCAAACATTACAATAAAGGAAGAGCCTTGGAACTATTTTTGTGACTGGCTGCCTACATTGGAGTTTTAAAAGAGAGTGCAGTTGTGTCTTAGGCTTCTTTGCATGTATCACAGTGTCACAGTTTCCTGTGTTCATGGTCACTCCCATCTTTGATATTGATGAATCTATAAGTATTGCTTAGTAAGTACATATATGTGTGTAAGAAATATTAGCTATTTTAAACACATTCACTTAGTGATTTTCTTATTTTGGTGTATTATACCTTACCTCAGCAGTTCTCAACTGACCTCTCTGGGTGGTCATTGGGGTCACCTAAAATGATCAGAAAACACACAGATTTACATTATGATTTATAACAGAAGGAAACTTAGATATAAAGTACTAATAAAAATAATTTTATGGTTGGTGGTCGCCATAACATGAGACACTGTACTAAAAAAGGGTGGCAGCGTTTAAAAGGTTGAGAACCCATGACTAACATATTTTAATGAGAAAAACATTAAATTTTGTTATGTCAGTTAAAACAATGTTATAAATAAACTTAAATCATATTGTGTAGTCCACTTAATTTTTGTCTTTCACTAAAATTCTCTACTTTTTAGAGTCATATAAAATATTCAGATCACAGGGTTGAATGAGAAGGGGAAGACAGGACAAAGTAGAAGATGAGAGGGTGAATAAATATGAATTATCTTCAGTCACAGCTAAGACTAAGCAATAGAGTCTCCTTGGCCTCTGACAGAAGTCCTAATTTTTTTTTTGATTTTGTTTTTTTGTTTGTTTGTTTGTTTTCGAGACAGGGTTTCTCTGTGTAGCCCTGGCTGTCCTGGAACTAACTCTGTAGATCAGGCTGGCCTCGAACTCAGAAATCCACCTGCCTCTGCCTCCCAAGTGCTGGAATTAAAGGCGTGCCCCACCACGCCCTGCAGAAGTCCTAATTTTATTTACTCTGTTTCCTACACATGGTCACACAAGCAAGATGCATATAAATCATATTTCTAGGACCAAGATAAATGCTGAGTGAATGTGGAGAGTCGCATATATTTAAAAGTATGTTTCTTAGTTTTGATTATGTAAATATATGTGACTTGCCCCCAGACTTTGGTCTAGACCATAGCTAGAGTTTCAGGCAGTTTTGAGCTGCTCTATGTGGGTGCTAGGAACCTAACTAGGGTCCTCTATAAGAGAAGTGCGTACTCTGTGGTTATACTGAGCTGCCTTTCCAGCCCCTGGTGTAATCATTATCACAAAGCACTGCACTGTTTTATTATATCAGTTGAAAAACTAGAGTAAAAGATGAATGTAGGAATCACAATGCTCAAAATCACTCAGTTATTTTTTATAGTTGGAAAAATGGCAAGGCTAAACATTCCTAGGGATTTGAATTAACATCAGTCATCCCAGGTAAACATCAAAATGACATACAAAAGTAAGATTCCAACACGGTGAGACCAATGAGTTTCGTGGGTTTTCTGGCAGTATATGTGGGGACTCCCAAACAGCTGCATCACTGCAAAGTTCCACAGTTGGTATGTGTACAAATCGAAAGATAGGACACCAAGGCCTTATGCCAAGAAACAATAGTTATGTGTGTGGCCACTGGCTAAATGGATTCACATCTAAAGCCTGACCCCTCCTCTAGCTCCCTTTACAGTTTAGTTCCTTTGTCTTGCCCATATGTCAGTGTATGTTTTAATTATGTGCTCTATGTTGTAGTCACATATACCATGTTACCTTTCCTTTGTTCTAGGATGGCCCTTCCCACATCACTCCATCATAGATGGTGACCTCATGGAGGTGAGGAGTCATGGAGTTCTCATTTCAATTACTCTATTTCCTACATATGGTCATACAAGCAAGATGACTAGAATTAATATCTCCAGAACCATCATAAGTGCTGAGGGAATGTGGCAACTCATGTTCATTCCAGGCAGCTTCACATGGTAGAGTCGTGACTCCTAGAGAATCTTGTTAACATGACTAACCATGTTGGTGAGTTCTGGGTTTCTTTGAGAGTCAAAC
Organism: Mus musculus; assembly: GCF_000001635.26. Taxonomy (NCBI): domain Eukaryota; kingdom Metazoa; phylum Chordata; class Mammalia; order Rodentia; family Muridae; genus Mus; species Mus musculus. The sequence goes on along the minus strand of NC_000072.6, from coordinate 17,295,769 downwards.
TTAAGAGATTGAAGTAGAAGAATGTAGAGGAAGATTTCCAAAATCAACCTTCGGCCACCACACCTACGTGCACATCACTTTATATCTACTCCCCATACACACTCACCCTCATGCAAACACACACACACACACACACACACACACACACACACACACACACACACACACATAAATAGAAAAGAATACAAAAAAACCATACTGGGTTACACATATACATACTACTGCAAAAGAATATTCTCAGTGTTGCACAAAGAACTATCTAACAAGTGAAGTGACCTGAGAAGTCAGTGTCTTTGGCAAAAGGTGCACCGCAACTAAAACTGAGCAAGTCGTTCTCACGGTCAGGATGGCCTCTGTCTTTTATTTTAATTAAAGGGGGAATGTTGGCTGTTCCTCCCTGTTGGCTAAAGTTCAAGCTCACAGTCTATTCCTGATTGGTTAATTTGGAAAGTGGCATGAAGGAAAGGGGGTAGGGGTTGCGTGTTAAGGGTCATTAAGTTCCTGTAATGCAACAGGGCCTTTGAGAGGAGATGAAAAGATTTGCACAGAGAACGATATAGATAGCTTAATGGGTTTGGTTCCCAGCACCTACATGGTTACTTACAGTTGTTCATAACTTTAGTTTGGGGAATCTAGCACCTTCTTCCAGCCTTCCTGAGTCCCAAGTGTGCCTGAAGTACATACACATACATGTAGGCAAAAACATTCATGTACACAAAAAGTAAAGATAAGTAAACATTAAAAATGGGATTTTTGAAAAATTTGCATAAATGTTTTGTAAGGTAGGGGAGATTGAAAGATTTGAATAAAAGTTTCACAAGATTTGTAGAATATTGGTCTTTGGATGACTAGCTACTTTTGATAAGAAAAATGAATTTCTCTCAACACCAATCCATACTGATAACAAGATTATAATTTACAGCCTGGCATGGTGGCACAAAAATTTAATACCAACACTTAGAAAGCCAAGAGAGGCAGGCAGATGTCTGTGAGCTCAAAACCAGCCTGTTCTACATAGTGAGTTCTAAGACAACCAGGGTTACAAGTTAAGATTCAGTATCAAAAAAAAAATCATAATACAATACTGTTGTAATTAGGCATTATACACACACATTGCACATCTGTATATCACTAACTAAACTGTTAATATTACCATATACTGTCGTGATGCTCTACTTCTGAACAATTATTCTAAAATCTTCAGTGGTAGGAAAACAAACAAAATTATGTTTTCCTTTGGATTTCAAAAACAGAATGTCAGGCAAAGGGTTATAACAACAAAAGGCTGGATACACGTCAACACATAAAGACACCAAATAGGTTCTGCTTGGAGAACTGATTAGCCTAAACAGAAGATTGATGTAATTGTTAATGTATGCTGATGTGCCTGGTGTTTAGATAAATCACGGTGCTTGAGACATATTGGAGAGAAACTTGTGAAGAACTTGAAATTCTATCTGTGAATAATGGCATTTGCAAAACAATCTTCTGATATTGCACAGAATTTAAGAGCCAGGAGTAAGATTGTAAAAGGAAAGAGAGGCTGCACCTGGAGAAGCAGGAGACTGAGCTGTACTTGGAGACAGCTGGAGGAAGCTTTCAGATTGGAAGAGGACCTGCCTCTCGGATCATGAGACTCACTCCATGGATGGGAGAATGCAGACATGTGCTTCTGGGAGATTATATGATAGAAAGGACAGGAGAAGCCATGCATAGAATCCTAGGGAAAAAAGACATCTTCTTGGAGGCCAAGTATAAACTTTGGTGTATAAACTTTCATTTCAGAATGTCTTGGTCGAATCATAATTTTAAGTGTGAACTTGAGTGAATTCTTCAACTCCCATTTATCATTTTCACCATTAAAAAAATGGGGACAATAGAATCCATGTCATAAGGTACAGATGAAGTTCTCAGCTCCTGAGTGTTTAATCACTGTTCACATTCCTGTAGTTGATTAAACTGAGAGCTCTCAGTCATATACACATGAAGGATTGCAATGAGAATGATAATCTCTGCCACTTGCCTCTGAAAAACACCCTAGTTCTGCCCTGCAACATCCCAAACAACTCCTTGTTCTGCTGTCCCAGTTAGCTGAGACAGTAGTTGCCTGGAACTGATCTACCATTCAGCTGTAGCAGGGCCTGATTACTGCCCTTCTCTCCCCTTTTGTGACTGGATGGGGCTCAGTGACAAGTGGCTGGGAGGCAGGGAAAGAAAAGAATGCTCCACAGATGACCTGTTGCTCTCATCTCTTCCTGAATCATTTATATTGGCGAGCAATATTTGCCCTTGGTGACATGCTGTTTCCCACCGAGTCCCGTCTCTTCCTTCCTCTAATCCTCCTCCACCTCTACTTCTTCCCATAAAGGCAAAATAACTTCTCCAGCCGAGCACCCACGCTGGGTAACATAACACGCACAAGGGCAGTCAGATAGGTGTCCCTGTCCTATTTTGGGGTAATTGTTGGAGTGGTGTCCTCTGATTTCTCTGACTGCTCTGTGGTATCCTTTCTCTGTCACAGACACCATAGCTGGGATCAACAGTGGACCCGGGCAAGGTGAAAGAGACACAAGTGGTCACAGCTATACTTGGATTTTCATCTTCAGTTTTGCTCACTGGATGCTCTTTAGGGTATTTGGTTCCTGCAGAGCCCCCAGGCTTCCCCCAGGCCCCCTTTCATTCAATAAGACAAAAGCAATTCTTTGTGGAGAAAAAGAAGTCTCTTTTGTGGACTGGATTCTCTCCACTCCTATTCAGTTTCCACCGAACCCTGCTTAGGAATATGAAGCAGAGGTCTCCAAAGCAAGCTGGGGAGGGTCAAGGTCAGGGCCATTGTAGCCGCCTGTCTTTTCGTCTATAGCCGGGCTTTCTTCTTGGTCTGTGTATGTGCTCCATATGGTACTCAGGGCTCTTCCTGGGCACGTCCCTTCTGCAGTGTTCAATATCCCCTTTAGACCATCCATTCATAGTGAAGTTTAAAATATAAGGCTGCTAATCAATTGAAACGTGACCCTACTCAAGGTTATTTTCCACTTAAAAGGCATCAGAGGTAAGAAACCTGTGGCAGCTTTCAGATGTTTCCCAGAGGGAGGCTAGAGGGTACAAAAGTGATTTTAAACTAGGACTAGGGGGAGCCTTCTTTTGCTCATTTTACTACTTAGAAGTGAAGAGGGAAGACACTTGGTGAGTTGACCCCAAATTATTCTTATTCCTTGAATCTCTAGCCTGCATATCTAGTGCACTGGTATCCTTTGCCTCCCCCATCTGTCTGTTTTTCAGAGAAAATGTCCTGCATCCTCATTTGTGATGAGCTGCGTCAGCTGTGCGAAGGGCTCTTTGTGTCTTTACCCACTTTCTTTCCGTGGCTGCTTCACATAAACCCTACAACCTTTGGAAACTCCTGTTATCTTATGGAAACACTCTGTAATGATGCAGCTGCAGCCACAGAAATGGGGCAGTTCATATGGTCTCTTACCATACAAAGCCATTTAATTTGTCCTAGTGTTCAATTGACACAATGTATAGAATGTGTTTTCTGAGATGCAACATTCTACAGAAGCGATGCTTCCGTTGATTTCAGTGGGGAATGGGATAATGAAAGAAACTCCCGTTCCAAAAACCACACAGGCAAGACGACAAGAAAGTTTCCAAGTTGTACAGATCCCTGTTCTTGACAATTTGAAAACAGGTTCGGATAAAGGCAACACAGAATTAGACAGGCGTGTCTTGAGTAAGAAATATCATGTTTGGACGTTTGGTTCCCTGCTGATAGAGCTGCAGGAAGGTAGAGACCTTTAGGATGTGGAGCCTGCCTGAAGAAGCAGGGTGTACGGGGAGGGTCTAAAGTTTTTAGCTGAGCCTTCCTCCCTGCACTCTGCTTCCTGATTGCAATAAAACTAAGTTCTTCACACTCTTGTTCTATGCCTTTCCCCACCACAACCAAGTGTTTCTCTTCCTAAAGCATGAGTCAAAATAAACCCCTTAAATTGTATATGTCAGGTATTTTGTTATAGCAGTGACATGTGTAAGCAACACAACTGGTATTGCCCCAAAGGAAGGAATGCACATCATATGTCTTACGTAAGGTCTAGTTTTCCCATAGTGATTCATGAGCATGAAAATCATGCATATGAACTTTTGCCATAATCAGTCTGTTTTGCTCTCCTTTGAAATGTGACTCTTACTCCTAATTCTGCAAGCACCTCAGATTTTGCTTAATCATTTATTCCTCTAGTTACTCATTTAGGAAACATTTCCTCAGGCATGGTAGCACACGCCTTTAATCCCAGCACTTGGGAGGCAGAGGCAGGCCAATTTCTGAGTTTGAGGCCAGCCTGGTCTACAGAGTGAATTCCGGGACAGCCAGGGCTACACAGAGAAACCCTGTCTCGAAAAACCAAAAGAAGGAGAAGAAGAAGAAAAAGAAGAAGAAGAAAAAGGAGGAGGAGGAGGAGGAGAAAGAGGAGGAGGAGGAGGAAGAAGAGGAGGAGGAGGAGAAGAAGAAGGAGAAGAAGGAAGAAAACATTTCCTGAATTCATTTGGTTGCCAGCCTTCCAGAATCTTAGGAATCAAACGTGGAGATGCGTTGGGTCCTTAAGCAGCTGTATAATGGGGCTAGTTAACATTGTATATGATAATAGAAAGACTCTTTAATGGTGACAATGTGATAAGCCTTGTGCATGTCACTCAAAAGTTTGATCATATAAGGGTGATCATTTATAGCCAATGTTTTAAGTCAAGGAGATGGAATAGCTTTGATAGGATAACATTTTTAAGGGAAGGACCTTTGAGCAGATATTGACAGAGAGGGTAAGGCCAGCTGGGAGCGCTGGATGACAGCCAGGCTGAGGGTGAAGATGATAATGGCAATGGTGGTTGCCAATCAGCTTTCCATTGCTTGGGCCTTTGATGTAACTTGGAGATAGAAAGAATTATTTTGGGATCATATTTTCTTTTAGATGTTTCAATTGCTTGGCCCTGTTGACTTTGGGCTGTAGTGAGGGAGAACATTTGCATTAGAACAAACTGCTTACTGAAATGGTACCCAGGAACTAAGAGGAGAGAGACAGCAAGGAGCTGAGATCCCAGTATCTTCTTCTACACTTTCAAAGACATGGCTTGTTTCATTTAGACCCAGACTACTAAAGGTTCTACCAACTTCCAAAAGCACCACTGGCAGGTGACCAAGCCTTTAGGATATGAGTCTTTTGGGGAACATTTGAGATCCAAACCATAACATCTATCAAAATGTTGATTTTGTTAGTAAATCTTCAAATTAATATGAATTTATTTAAAATGTACCAAAACATGTTACTTTAGGGAATAGAATGATAATATTTGAGCTTATAAAAATCTAAAAGTTTTTGTCATAAAGAATCAAAGTCATAAAAAAGTCCTATAATCAATAGAAGAGTACAAAGTATATCTGTGAATGTATGTTCTATATCTCAACTGAGTAATTGACTACATTTCTCCCCCACCTCCTTTTCCTCCTCCTCCTCCTCTTCTTCCTCCTCTTCCTCTTCCTCTGTCTTCTTCTCCTCCTCATTATTATCATTACTATTATTGTTGTTGTTGTTAAAGTTCCTAGACTAAATAGCTAAATGTGTAAAGTGCAGCAACATGTGGAGATTTGGCAGGAACATTTAACTCAGTATTTTCCCTACAGATAAGAAATCCAAGACTCAGATGCTAAGCCATTTGCAGAAGGTGAACTACAGGAGTCGTGGTAGTGCTGAGGGTGGAATGGGGATGTCTCACTTCTAGGGCAGGGAGCATTTTCCTGCAGCAACAGCTTCCAAGAAAGACTTGAAACTAAATGAATGGGATTTAGATGACTAGTAAAAAGAGGGACTTTTAAAGTTCTTTCAATCTATAAAGAACATTCGAAAGCAGCCAAATATCTGATTTATTAACAGATTAATTGACCACAAGAAAGTCTGTGCCAATATCAACAGTTGTTCCTCACACACTTACTCTCCAAAAATAATTTTGGAGAAATCTGGCTTTGGGATACAAGGTATTTTAGTATGTGAGTTATAATGGTATCACTTTCATATTTAAGACTTAGAAATAGAGGCATCAGTTTATTTAGGATTAGCAACATGAAACTTTACAAAGCTCGAGCGTGGTTGGTTTGTGAGCAAGCCACCACATATTAGTTATCAAATGACAGGAACATTTATGCAGAATCTCTTCAAGTGCTAGGAAAACAGAGAACTAAACGATCAGTCTCATAATTCTTCAGGACAACATTCTTTTTCCTCATGTGCATTTGCAGTGTGTGCGTCCACATTCTCTCCTGTGTGCACACACTTGTGTACGTGGTTGTGCACTCAGCTGTATGCATGCAGAGGTCTGGGGTTTGATGTCAGAAGTCTTCTATTACTATTCACCTTGTTGGCTGAGGCAAGATTTCTCAGCTGACCTCGGAGCTTGTGGATATGACTAGTCGGCCAGCTGGCCCTGGAGATCCCATCTCTGTTTTTGGAATGATGGAGCTAAAAATGGACTGCCAAGTTTGCATGGCTTCTATCTGGGTTCTGGGAATCCAAAACTCTAATTTGCTTGTATGGCAAGTACCATAACCATTTACCCATCTCTTCATCCTGACAGATACATCTTGGAACAGCAACTCGTGTCCTTGTTATTTGAGATTTTAAGAAACTTTATTTGAAAAGGTTCTTGTTCCTGAGTACCAGATGTACGACATAAGCAGCAGAAAGACAAACTATAATAGAATCAATGAAATCATCCACTGTTTTTAGAGATGTTTATTATGGATAATAAGGGAATTTCTTTGCCTCTGACTTCCAATTGCCCTGCCCCCAAAATCAACATATTTGCATATTTAACTTTGATTCCTTTTATCCACAATTTGAGTTTTTGAGACAAAATAATTCATGAAAAGTTTCAGTAAAAGTTCAGTTGAAAGTAATCAATACTATTTAGGAAAAGGAAATCATATATATTAAAAATTAAAGATTTTTATATATAATTATACATATTTGTCTTAAAATCTGTCAGAACTATTTTAAAAGGTTGAAGCTTATAATTTATTAAACTGATATTTTATTGTTAAAGTTTTGACTAATCAATACACCCAGGCATTTAAAACTTAAATTACAAAAATAATATAAAGCATGAGACTGACCTTGGAAACTAGTGTGATACAATCTTGACAGTCACATTAATGGCGATGCTTGTGGCTATTACCAAGCTATGACTTCGTTTACTGAGGATGGTACAATACCCTAAGGCTGTTTTGAAATGTTTCTTTTATGATTACCATCAAATTGATATGAGTTTTATCACTTAGTCTCTTAATATGATATTTTGACCTGGTCTGCAATAGAATCCCAGTTCAATGACCTATAATAATGACCAGAATTGAAAAATTGAAAAAAATTTATCTTCTTTCAGTGAAGATTTGACACCCATGAGCATATTCGAGCAAATGCTCATTCAGGGTTTGATAATAATTCTGAAATTTGAAATATTATGTAATTATAATGTAGAAATTTTTTAACATACCAATTTTTAAAAGACCATACTGAGTAAGGAAATAATGTTTTATAGGTTTTAAGATTCATACTAGAGAACATCTTGAAAATTTGTAATGTTAGTTTCTAATTTACACATGTACTTCAGTTTTATAAACCCTCACAATTGTTAATTCTCCTGTAAGTTTCTCTATATGAACCACTGTAGTAAAAAAAAAAATGTGCTTAGATGTTAGACACAGCCTTTATCATAAAAAATATTATTAACTAGCACCAGAATTACTTGAAAGTAAGTGAAGCATTCATAGGAATGTAGAATACAGAATAAGTTTCTAACCATTCAGAAGAAAACTTATAGTAAACAAAACAACTACATGTCTACATGTCTTATGGTCACAGCCAGATGAAGCCCAGTCATAAAACATTTGCTGGGTAAGTTGGAGAGAACACCTAGACAGCACATTTTACACTGCATTCCAAAGAATCTATCAACATTCTCCTATAGGACATCACAGTCTTACAAAGAAAGTTACCCTATGGTAGCTCTGCTTACTTTATATAATGAGATTAGTACAATAGCAAACACAAGAGAAACACACTCCAAAGCGATTTCATTAGAGTAACACTTGCATTAGGTATACAATATACAGAAAAACAAAACATCTTGTTAAATAGGCTTGCAGGCTAATAATATCACAGAGGAACACATTTTCACATTTATCTCTCTTACTATTCAATAGTTATTATCATAAGTATATACTTTTGTTAATGTACAAAGTTCCTAGAATGTTGGAATGTATTGCCTCTAGCTAGCCTTATGACCATATCTGTAAAAGTAGCTTCAAGAACATTACTCCTAGAGGAAAAGAAAATAAGAAATTCCTTACTCTTTATGAGCAGTTATGCACAAAATTACTCTAATGTCTGAGGAAGTTGCCCTTTGACCATTATCAAGTCATCACTGCAATTGTATGTTTTTTCCTAAAGATATCTGTTCTTACATTGGGTGTTGCCAATTCTTGTTATATAATTAGATATAACTTGGCTTTTGGTGAGAAAAATCATTATTTTTAAAGATCTGACAGTGAACTTCGATAAATCTGGGTTCCATTTTAAGAATAATTTTAACAGTTGGGAAGTGAACAGAACAGTAGTGAGTTTGTTGCATCAATAAAGTTGTACAGTATCCAAATGTCTGGACCTGCCCAGGGTCTGAGTGGTCAGTCGTGGCTCAGTTGCATGCTGACCGATGAGAAGCTGCGGCCCACACTTGTACACAATGGGCCAATGACAACGTCTGTCACACTCTTCCATATTGTCTGCACGGAAGGCAAGACCATTAGGCAGGTCTTCACAAAAGGCATCAGGATCCTGGAACGGGGGGAAGAGGGAGATACAAGCATTGTTAATATTACCACTAACAATTTGCATTACCAAGTAAGGGGCCTGACACACATGCTTGAACAAATACAATAATGACTTAACTCAAATGCGCTTTTAACAGTTCACAATAAATAAATGGACAGTGGCCAGTATGGTAAGAGGAGCGAGAGGCACACTGTTTAACAGATAAACAGGCACATAGATGATAAATATTAATATTCTTTCTGCTGGTGGAAACGGTAAAACAAAAATAAACAAAGAGGCTTATTTCTCTGCCAGATCTCTGCCCCTAAACATTAACTGGCTAGCACTTCCTGTTTCTCTGAGAGTCTACTTCCTGCCTGCCTTTCCTGTGGCCTCTCTCTTTGGCTCCTCTCTTAGCTAGTCTAGTTGGGAGCCTCCTCATTGCATTTTTAATGTACTGAAACAAACTTAGCGACTTTCAAATTTATCAAAAACACATGGTAAGTAGATAGTCTTTCCTTCTAGATTATATGCTGAACTTTTTCTTTCATCAAGACATGTGTGGAAAAGAACTTAGTATTTTGTTCAGCTTCATATTGTTATCAGCATTCACAACATTAATGACTGAATATTATTATTCTCCATAGTAATGACACTCACCAAGAAGGCCTGTGTACTGTAGTTAAAAGAGAAAATGTTTATTCCCACGTGTTTGTATACCTTTTCTTAAGATAGCTTAATATTCTTCAGTTACCCAGGTCAAATTTTTGTGTAATCCCCTGAATAATGTTTTCTTTGAGAAAAAAAAAAAGGAAAATGTGAGTTTTGAACTCTGCCAGAGTTTTGTTTTTGTTTTTTGTTTTTTTTTTCAAGACAGAGTTTCTCTGTGTAGCCCTGGCTGTCCTGGAACTCACTCTGTAGAACAGGCTGGCCTCGAACACAGAAATCCGCCTGCCTCTGCCTCCCGAGTGCTGGGATTAAAGGCGTGCGCCACCACACCCAGCACTGCCAGAGATCTTGATATAATTTTATTGTTACTTGGGTGGAGAGCTGGGGGTGAGGTTGATTTCTTGGTTTATTCTTAAAATCTGACTTAACTACTGATTTTAATTCAAAGGATACAGGATCAACAACTGTGGGTTTGATGAATGTTTTTAGAGTTCTGGATTATTCATGTGCCCGTTTACATAGACTATATTTAGGTTATGTTTTGCTCCAACTGCTAAACATTTGAAACAATCTAGTAAGAACACTAATTATAGGTATTTAGAACTAAACAGCTGATTACAGGTTGAGTGATAGCAATTTTTCACTTCTGACTCTGTGTGCTTCTCACACGATGTCACTTCCACACACAAATTAACAAGAGACCAGAAATCTTACAGAACCAGTTATGGCTCTAAGCCTTATTTTATGTCCCTAAGATGTCATATGGTATTGTTGTCTATTAAATAATAATCAGTAGACGTATTTTGAAATCAGAATGCATAAGGAAAAAATTAATGAAATAACCTCAAATTAATAGACATCTGAAGTTTATGTCTGAAAGTTTGTTAATCAAATCCACTTCACATTGAACAAATTGTGCTCTATTCTCTCCTTAGGCTATTCCTTTCACTCTTCATAACCCATTATATCTCTAGGTTCTAAAAGACACTTGAGCATTTTGTGATTCACTGAAATCCAATTGCCCATATTTGAAGATTCCAGTTCATTGGATGTGGTGAGCTTATTTTATTTTCTGCAAGTTATTCTCTTTGTATCAGAGAGTTCCACGGTCGTTGGTTATAGAATTTGAGTTATGTTCTTAACATTGTGACTGACTTCTCTCCCAAATCTGCACACAGTTTAGACTGAAAATGAATGTGTTGAAGCATCACCAAATGCTTTTTTATGCAAATGGCCTAACCTATAGTCCTCTGTGCTGCCACGGGACACCCAGCCTGGGGCCAGCGGTTAGTATTTGTTTTTATACTACAGTGTCTTGAAGCCTGTGTTGTCTCAGCAATATGCTGTATTGGAAACAAGAAACTAAACAGTGCATTTCCAGTAACCTGGCATCTATTTTCATCGCATTCCAGAAAAAAAAAATGAGCCCCTGTGACATTTCTTCGGTTATGATGATCAGCAAACTTGCTTGGCAAATGGTAAGTGGATCTGACCAAGGTATCAAATAAAACCAACTCACCATTCCTAAAGATCTGAACATTTGGCTGAAGGTCCAGTATAACCAGGTGTTTATAATTTAGTTTTTGTTATTTACTGGGGTGAAGAATATGATATCTACCTGTTGTGATGTATGGCTCTACTGGAGAGGCTGAAGCATGAGCGCTGCTTGAGCCCAGGAGTTCAAGACCAACCTTGGCAACGTATCGAGCTCCGTGTTCACAAATACACAAAACAGCTAATAAACCAAATAACCCCTGTCCTAACAATAACAACAACCAAGACAAAAATCTAAAATCAGGTTTGTGGTGACATTGTGACTTGGGTAAAAGCCCCTTTAGTTTTTACTTTCTCAACTGTGGTTTAACAATGAACAGCACCCTGTTTTAGAAATATAAAATAAACGTCTGAAAAGAAAAACAAAACAAAACAAAACAAAACAAAACAAAAAGCCAAGTTTGCTCAAGCAAGTCTACTCTCCTATAAACCTTGCAATCGATCCAGCTTATGTGTTAGGGGCATGCAATCCATTGATGATAATTGTTTCATGAAGGTAAAATGTAACATTCAAACACCAATTCATAGCTACCCGGTGACAAGCATGTGACAGTTAAATATTAATGTCTCACATGAATACAATTTGAGAAATGAGCTGAAGTTAAATAATACATATTGTGTCTCTAAAAGGGAAGTGGTATGATGATTCACCAGTGGAAGCCAGACACAAAGCTCCTCCCACTCCCAGGGAAGACAGGTGGAGTCAACATTTAGCACATTGTCGTACTGTTGATATCTTTCCACTATTTAGCAAATGAGAACGTATCTTTTGTCAATTCTTCCCCCAAAGCTGTGAGAAGACCTAGTGTTCTCAATAAACAGAGAGCATCAAAGCTAGCATGCTGCAGTATGTTATGGGTCCTTTATCTTTTCCTGTTTTTGAAAGTAAAAATAACAGATTTAGTCATTCGGTTGGCAATTTTAGTAAATTTGGAATGTACAGGTTTTTTTTTGTATTTTGTTGTTGCTGTTTTTGTTTTTGTTTTTTGTTTGTTTTGTTTTTTGGTTTATGAGACAGGGTTTCTCTGTATAGCTCTGGCTGTCCTGGAGCTCACTTTGTAGACCAGGCTGGCCTCAAACTCAGAAATCCGCTTGCCTCTACCTCTCAAGTGCTGGGATTAAAGGCATGTGCCACCACAGCCCGGCTGGAATGTACAGTTTTATATGTTGATTTAGGCATGTAAAAAAAATCACCTATGTGCGAATGTCCCATATGAGATAACCATACACATGCTTGTGTGGGCCTGCATACACACGAAAGCAAAGAGTTCCACTTCTCTGGCAATCTTTTGGCCCTTTCAAGATGACTGCTTAGAGCCTCAAGCGACTGAATTGGTATTCTTTGTTTATCCTTTCGTCATCTGAATTTATATTTATCTTCCAAAAGACTTCTTTTGGTCTTCAGATTCCTTTCCCTCACAAAGTTACCCTTGTTTCCCAGCTCCTCCATTGCTTGCTCACCATGCTTTCTCACCATTTGGGTTTGTTTCTAAATCCCCCTCCCTGGTGATGGGCAAGCTGAAGAAAGGCTTGTGTTCTCACCCAGCAACACTGAGCACCTAATAGGCTTGGTGTGCAGAACTAGTGAGCTAACACAGCAAAGTGTACCTCGAGACTGAAAGAAGGAGTAAGTTGGATAACTCTTTGAACACTGAGACTGCCCTGGGATGTGGCAATGCCCCATGATGTGAAAAACTAAACGGTGGTATCTAGGGTCACACGTGTCACCAGGACCACCTTGAGGTACCAGCGTGAAAACTATTGTGACATTGGGGATGATTCTTTGAATGAAGTGGGTAACCTTTAACACAAAAAACATTTCTTGGAGGAGTGGGCTAGTTCCCTTAAGACAAGTTTGAGTGCTTAAAAAAGCTTATGATGCATCTTGAACGTGAATAACTTTACAGACATCCCAACATTCGATTGGTTTCCATATTTCTTTTTCTTGTAACTAGATGGCATTTGTGTGTGTGTGTGTGCTTCATAAGTGAAACAATAATGTAATGGCCTATCCCCTTGTTTCATAGCTTAACATTTTATTTGTTCGTGGTAGATGTTCAACCCAATCATTGTAAACACTCCTGTCTCCCCTGGGTTCATGGCTGCCATTTACCAATAGCAAGACTTGAGTGGCTCAGTTCATAGCACTGTTTTACTAAAGTCTGCCCTTCTCCAAGGGTCAGAATGTAAGCGCTGTTTTCTCTGAGATCAACGTTTGTTTTGCCCAAGCACAGATGGTGACTGAATAAAAGTCAATGAAAGGAGGAAAGGACCTGCCCAGAACCACAGGCACGAGTCACAACAGGCCCTGGAGAGAGCAGCCTATGACAGGAAGTGGCCTTCCAGCCCCCACCTCCACACTCAGCTCAGCCTTCTGCATGGAAGGAAAAATCACACCCAGGAAAGAGGCCCTTGCTTCCTTCTGTTTAAACTCTCAGCCGGGACTATTATTCTAAAGAAAGCACACTGCCCTTCAAGATTTCTCAGGTCTTGTTACCCTTGGGAACTAATGTAAGCGTTTTCTCTGCAAATGGGCCCTGGGAAATAGGAAGAGCAGAGAGCAGGTGGCAAAAACTTCTGTAAGCTTCAGAATCAACCCATGTGTCCCCTCTCACCAGATGTGCAGACAGCTGAGGGTAGCAAACAGGATACCCGCAATGAAGGCCAAGGGGATGGCCAGAAATACGGTCAGGAACTTGTACATCACATATTTGCTGATTTCAAAGAGAGCATGGCTGCAGATCCACACTTTGTCAAAGGAGTGTGTAGTCTCAGGCTCTGCAATCAGATCCTCGAAGCCTAGCTGCAGAGACAAGATGCAAGGACTCATGACGTCATCCAACCTGTCGGGGATAGGGTCGGGGTGGGGAGGGAACGAAGTTGGTGGGGGTGGGGGGTGTGGTGGCAGAAGCACTCTAAGAAGGGGAAGTCCGAAGGAAAGGCGACCTGGCTAGAGTATCTTCAGCTTTTCTTAGAGTGACACTGGGCACACAGGAGTTGGACACTGTGTGGCTGTTCAGGGAGCCTGAAGGCTGTGGGACCAGGGCAGAGTGCCAATGGAACCAGCATTAGCAATGGGACCAACCCCCACTGTTGGGGAGAAGGTCAAGAGTCATCCTCCTGCAGCATACAAGGGACCCTTAGCAGCCTCCAGCCTAGATGAGTGATAGCCCAGCCTGAAACTCACCTTGAGATGAGAGTTGAGCTGGTGAGGATCCCGGTCGTGACTCGAGTCAACATACTTCTCAGGATCTGCGTAGTCAACGCCACTGTGGTGGCTGTAGGCGTCATCGGCCATGAAGAGCTGCACATCGGCCTTCTCGGTCTCCAGCCCCATCGTGGCTGGCGTTGCAAGAGTGGCTCGGTCGTTCGGTCCCTAGGCAGCCCTGCCTCCCCTTCCCGTGGCGCTCAGCCCCGCCCCGCCTGGCTTCGCCCTGCCTAGCCTCGGGCTGCCCGGGCGGCGGCCGCTTCCCGCTGCCGGTTCCCGCTCCCAGCCTTGGCTGGCCGAACCCCGCCCCGCCCCGCCGGGCCTGCGGGGAGGGAGGGCACCTCTCCAGTTGTTTGCCAAAGCCCCAAGGAGCCCGGGGAACCGGCTCGATGAGTCATCTCCTGGCTTGGTGAAGCCGGGCAAAGCAGACCTCCCGGGCCACTTGGCTTGCAGTCCGAACAGGGATGCTTAAAGGCAGACAGATTGGTCAGGGAGGTGTGTGTACTGGAAGAAGGTCTGGAGGTGCTAGGGGGCAAGCATTAGGGAAGTCTACATGCATCTACTGGTTGGATTAGAGTTGTGGCACCTGCTCCTCAGAGCTATCCTGAGAGAATGAGATGTTAATTCCTAACTTTTACTTGGTCCCCAACTCACAGCAAGCATTGTAGCTGAATCGTGAGGCTAAGGCGTACCTTGTTGATAGATAATGGACTGCAGCAGCCCTTTCGTTTTGTTTTTGTTTCCCCAGAGTTGGTTATGTAAGTTGTTATAGGAGTTTGTTGCCATCATACCCCAAGGATAGGTCTGCTCTTCTGCCTCCAAACTACAACTAACTTTGGATTTTCCCTTAAATCAGGATTTTGTTCAAAGACTGCAGGAACTAATGCCGTGCAGACAGGTCTGTAATGCCATCGTAGGAGCAGCATAAACAAGCATATAACTACATCATGGTACATGGATAAGCCCGCTGACCATTCTCTCAAGAGCTTCAGTAGGGAGGAGTTGGCATAAAGAGTTTGCCATCTGGTAACCTAAAACTTTGCCTGCGCGAAATAGGAACTTGGTGAGTATAGATATGGAATGATGCTTTCAGTTTGCCCAGACCCCAAACTATAGTACCAAAGAATGGGCATTGCTCTGGACAGCCGGCTTTAGAGCCTGCTGCACAAATCAAATCCCTTGTAGGAAATGGATTTGAAGGTTTCTTTGGAAAAGGAAAGGCTATTTGGGGAGTAATACAAGTTACAAAACAACCAACTAAACAACCTGGGAACTGATCGGAGAACATATTTGGAAGGCAAAACTCTAAATGTCATAGTTGAATAGGGAGTGTATCTTCTTCCACTGCAGTGTGTGGGTCATCATGTCAGTAATGCAGAATGGCGCAGGGTTGAATCCCACGTCCTGGAGGCTTCTTCTCTCGCCCCCTCACCGAGTCCCGTTACTCAAGCTTCCCCCTCCCCCTGATTATACTTTTCCTTCCTGGTTTTATTTAAATCCTTTTTAATTCGAAGGGGTGGTATAGGCCTTACACTCACTGTTTTCTCAGCACTTCACCATCCTGCATTCATTCGGACTTTCTGAGAATCAGATAGGGTCTAGATGCTACGCCCGATGGCAGGAGTTTGAAGGGGAGGCCTTCATGTTGATTTCCAGGGTTTGGAAGAGACAGTTTAGATCCATTTAATCTTTTTGTAAAGCTTACATTTCCTCAAAGTTGTAAGGTCTTTCTCAAGAAGAAGAAAAAGCATGGCTGCAGTCAGGGTGGTGGCCAGACATCTAACCCTGGGGCTTCATCCCTTCCAAGTCTTCCAGATACCTTCACATTTCCATTGTCCTCCTTAGGACAATTGAAAGACCTATTGCAAATAACTGCTGAGTTTTCAAGCAGTGGAGACAGGCCATGGAGAGGTAAAACTGCCATGTCTTTTATTGGGCAGTTACAGTTAAAGATTCATTTGTAAAATTATAGGTATTTATAAAAGTTGTCTCTGAAGCCCATGATAAAAATAGAACCTGACTAGAGTTGGCGTATGCCATGAAGAATTCAATAGAGAAAGACTCACATACTGACTTACTGAATATATCCCTCTACCATGGGTTGGGACTTGATGACACTCTTATTTTTAATAACATGCTTGCCCGGTTCACTATTTTAATTCAAGTTTTTTTTTAAGCCTTTCTATAAAATGATTTTGTTTATCTTCTTAGAATATTCTTATACTATGGCAGCTACCATTATTTTGAAGGGGATTAAAACAGCATGATTCTACACAGCAAAGATGGTCTTATTCATGCTAAACTGATAGATTTTCTAAGAAAGAGAAAAATTAAAGAAGATGTTGCAGCCAAATGGCCGAGTCCACACTAGAACTTCCAGTGTGCGGGATTATCCTCCAATGAGCCTCAAAAGCAATTCAATTATAAGGAAGGAGACGTTAAATTTCATATAAAATCAATGCTGGTGCTGTCTTTTTCTAGCTATTATCATGTATCTTGCCTTCTAATAAGAGTTTTAGGTGTCATATTAAAATTATGGTGGAGTACAACTTGATCATAAATTAGTATTTGTGAGTAGGATTTCGTTCCTTCATTTTCTCATTACACTGTAACAAAGATCTTTTTTGGCTTATTGTAATGTGTTTATGGATACACATATGAATAAAATCAGTTTTTCTCTTTAGTTTTCTTCTCAAATCACAAACACATCTTCTAGTGTCCCATATTGTTCACATACAGCTCTACTCCTTGGTTATTCATGGAACTGGTTATTCATGGAAATAATTTCTTGATATTTAAAGCACTTGGGTTAAAGGAGGCTTGCTCAACTTCCAAATTATTGGCATTTTCAGCCAGATCACCCTGTGCTTTGAGGGCTTATCCCAAGAACTGTACATTTAGCAACATCCCTGGCTTCTGCCTCACTAGCTGCAGATAATACTGCCCAGTCATGACAACACCAAATGTTTCCAGACATTGCCAAATGTCCCCTGAGGACCCAAGTCACCTTTCCCTGCCTTTTCTGAGTCCGAGAACCATGGAATTCACCATTATTGAACTATGTCACATGAACAGGAAAAAACCCGAGGCCTCACTGCCCACTAATAAACCCTCGCTTAAGACAAAGTTTGAAATTGTACTAATAATTTATTAGAAAACCCAATTCTTAATTGTGAAACATCTTTGTAGCTACAAAAAAGCTAAGTCCAACATTACATATAAATTTATTTTAAAAAGTTAAATATAAGGACTTTATCTATTCTTTAAGTTTTTCAAAATAATTAGCATTCAATATTTCAATATAAGATTGTTATTGTTTAAGAGATATACAGACCTATGAAGAGACTCCCAGAAGCAATGTTCAAACCTTGTCTGTTTGCCATACCCCCTACACTTTTCTTCACAAATGTATGGGTTGTTTAGATGATTATATCTAGAAAACGATAAATTTGGGGATGTCTTGATCCTTCATATTTCATCTTAAGACCATATTAAGTTCTGGGATTTTTGGCAAATCTCACCTATTGAATAATTTCCCCAAATTTTAGGTGACTTTAATTGAGGAATCCATGTCCCTGTTAGAAGAAAACAAAGCAGCCTTGATCAGGGTTTTGCTGTTACAGAACAAAGTTTGAGAAATTTGGAAACACTGTTACTTCTTCTTGTTTGAGCAGATCTCTCTCCATGGCATAGTGGATTTTGAATAATAGCTTAATAGTTATTATTAATAGCTCCCTAGGTTTTTGGTTTTCTCCGTGCATGTGTACGTACATGCGTGTGTGTGTGTGTGTGTGTGTGTGTGTGTGCGTGTGCATTTGTGTTTGTTTCTCATACCTTTTCCTCTCCTCACTTAACCCTCTTCCTCCACCATCTCCTGACATCTCCTGACAATGGACCCTGTCCCCTGAAGTTTAAAAGATCAGATAGAAGGTGTTTGTCCTTAAAGTTCTTCAACTGTCACACATGTGAAATGGTGCCAGATACTCAATGAAAGTTTCCTCAGGTTTTGTTTTGTTTTGTTTTACATGCCATCTGTCTTTTTTTTTTTTTTTCTCCTGTCCCTTGTAAAAAATCTTGCATCCATGACCAGGAATTTCTTGTTTAATATTAAGACAGACTAGCTTGTTTGGGATTAGTGACAGCTAAATTTTTTTTTTCTTCAAATAGGACTCCCTGCCCAAAGAAAAGTCATACACAAGAATATTCAGAATTACTTTTTGTGTGAGAAAACCTAGCTCTTAGAAATAGCAGGGCACCTGAGCTGGGCGTGGTGGCGCACGCCTTTAACCCAGCACTTGGGAGGCAGAGGCAGGCGGATTTCTGAGTTCCAGGCCAGCCTGGTCTACGGAGTGAGTTCCAGGACAGCCAGGGCTACACAGAGAAACTCTGTTTCGAAAACCCCAAAAAAAAAAAAAAAAAAAAAAAAAAAAAAAAGAAAGAAAGAGATAGCAGGGCACCAGTGCAGTCTTGAGCTTTGTTCTGTATTCACTGTTGACGGAGATTGGATAAGTCATTCTATTCTCATTTCAGAACAATGCAAGATGATTAATTTTAGCATTATTTTATCCTGTTTTCCATAAGTAAAGGATTTTCCTGTTTAGCCTTCTGAGTATCTCTCATTGACATCTGGAGTACTGTATATATTAAAAATACATCTTTATAGGACTTTGATACTTTATCTTTCCGGAACATGAAGTAGGAACTCATTAAGCTTTACTAAGCACTAACTTCTTAAGTTAAACTTTTAAGAAGTGTTATTTACTTTATATACAGGTAGGGTCCTAGTTTTTGCAAAACTGTGGATTAGTCTTTCCCCAGCATTAACTATGATCATGAAGCTACTTTCTTGTTTTGAGAATAAGTATTTTATTAATTTTTAAATTAATTGATAAATAATTTTATTATTAATTTTGTATATGCATGCCACAACACAGTGGAGGCCAGAGCTCAACATGAGGGGCTTGGTACTCTTTCTTCATAAATTCAGTCCCAGGGACAGAACCCTAATTTTTACGCTAGGCAACAGCCTAAATTAATTAAAATGTGAACTATAGAACCATCCTGTTGGGGCTTGATTTGAGATGTTAGTTTGGACAAAACTCAGATTTAATACTCTTTATTGAGTAGTAGTAGTAGTAGTAGTAGTAGTAGTAGCAGTAGTAACTTCTTTCTGTGTGTTTGTATGCATGCATGCACATGCATGTGTTTCTATAGGCAGATGTGTGTGGAGGTACACTTGTCTCTGCATTAATACATGGGGGTCAGACGTTGGGATCTGGTTCCTCTTTCTATTGTTGTTCACTTTCTTTTGAGAAAGAGCCTTAGAGAACCTGGGACTCATCATTTTGGGTAGAAGGCTGCTCAGCAAGCCCTCAGGGTCCAGCTGTCTTAACCTCCCCAGGCTAGATTTGCAGTGCATGTCACACTGCTCAGACCTCACATGGGTGCTGGGATCTGACTCCACAGCCTCAGGCTTGCAGAGTAAACAGTAAACTTGCCATATGGGTTACTTTCTCCTTGGCATGATCAAGTATACCACAAGAACAACTTAAGGGACAGTTTGATCTCTCAGCTGCTATATCATGGTGGGGAAGTCACAGTACAAGGGACCAGAGGCAGCTGGTTACATTATATCACAGTAAGGAAAGAGAGAATGATTGATGCTTGTGCTCAGCCCTTTCTCCTTTTTATTCAGTCTGAGACCCAACTCATGGAATGGTATCATCCACAGGTTAGATGGATCTTCCTGCTTCAATTCACCTAATCTAGATAATCTCTCTCAGGCTTGGCAGAAGTTAACCTAATCTGCTTACTACCTTACACGCGTGTCTGGAAATCCTTCATGATTTCTAGGTCCTTTCAGGTTGCCAGGCATAATCATCACATCTATGGGTCCACCTCCCCAAGGCTCCATGTTCTCTTATTTACAAATATTTTTCAGCTCTCATTTAGAATTAATGCCAATCTGTACAAACAACATGTCTCATCTAGAATAGCCAAGATAGGACAGGGCAGGACAGCCCCGGCCCACTCAAAGTTTAAACGATGAGAAATAGGGAATGAGACGGCAAGAATAGTTCTTTCAAATGCTAGCGCATCACGTGTTCTCAATAGGAAAATAAGAGGGCAGGAACAGAGTGCTCCCACCTGGCTCTGCTAAAGCATCATTTTAGTGTCCCTTAGGCATCTTTCAGCTCACGAAAGAATCATTTGTGAGCAGAGAGCCAAAGGAGGCCAAGTCTACAGAGCAAATGCAAGACTGGGATGTGGCTAAGGATGCAAGACTGGGATGTGGCTAAGGATGCAAGACTGGGATGTGGCTAAGGATGCAAGACTGGGATGTGGCTAAGGATGCAAGACTGGGATGTGGCTAAGGATGCAAGACTGGGATGTGGCTAAGGATGCAAGACTGGGGTGTGGCTAAGGATGCAAGACTGGGATGTGGCTAAGGATGCAAGACTGGGGTGTGGCTAAGGATGCAAGACTGGG